>NC_055701.1:29250018-29400018 GCF_017639745.1 Melanotaenia boesemani
AGCAGAGAAAATGTGTTTTCACACTCTCTGCTGCTGCCAGTGCCGTTCATGTCAACTGTAGACTGGCTCAGCCAGGACGTGATGATGGCATCTCATTATCTCACTGGTTTCAACTATAATGAATTGTTGCATTGAGGAAAAAGGACCATTTCATGGCCACATCAAAATTAAGACGCAAACCTACAGCAAACAGGTCATGCTGTTCCAGCTCACTTTATGTTCGGTTCAGTCTTGTGTACATGGTGAATTTAGCACTTTAATGGCTCATTCACTGCTAAAGCCACATTTGACCGAAGGCTTTGCAGCTAAAAGTAAGTAAGTAAACCTTTTTTTCTATAGCACCTTTCAAGATAAATAATCACAAGGTGCTTCACAATAAAACAAAACAAACATAGAAACACATGATGAAAAAAAAGCTGCCTTTTAAAAGATATCACTGAGTCCACAGATCTCGGGTCTGGAGGGAGTTCCAGAAAGCAGGAACCACTGCTGCAAAAGCTCTGTCATCTTTGGTTTTAAATCAGGCAAGCCGCACCACTAGCAGACCCTGTCCGCATGATCTCAGGGATCTGCTTGGGACATGTGGCTGCAAAAGTCCACTGATATAATACGAGGCTTGACCATGCAGAGTTCTACATGTTAAAACCAGAATTTTTTAATGTACTCTGAAGTGGACTGGGACCCAGTGCTGCTGAGCTAACAATGGTGTCACGTGAGTATTTTGAAGATTTAGTTTGGAGCCGTGCAGCAGCATTCTGTACAGCAGGGGTGGCCAGCGTCGGTCCTTGAGGGCCACAATCCTGCAGGTTTTCCAAATTTCCCTGCTCCAACACACCTGACTTAAACTAACGAGTCATTGTGCAGATTCTTATAGGCTGTTGAATCCATTTCATTTGAGTCAGGTGTGCTGGAGCAGGGAAATTTGGAAAACCTGCAGGATTGTGGCTCTTGAGGACCGACGCTGGTACCCCTGCTGTACAGCTTGAGGACGTTCCGGGGATTTCTCATTGAGGCCAGTGAAAACAGAGTTGCAGTAGTTCAGGCGCAAAGACATAAAAGCATGTAAGATCATGATGATAAAATAAGATGTGTGTTCTGAGTCAAGGGTTACCCCTAGGTTCCTGATTAAGGGTTTTACATAGGAGGCAAGTGGGCCAAAAACCTGGACTATGTCTGGGAGAAAACCTTTGGGGCAAAGACAAGGATTTCAGTTTTTTCATCATTAAGTTGCAGGAAATTTTCAGCCATCCAATTCTTGGCAGACTCTAAGCACTTGAGCAAGATCTGTAGTTTAAAAACAACCTGGGGTTTAAGAGAAAGATAAAGCCGAATATCATCTGCATATCTGTGATAAGAGACATTTAAAAGAACTTGAAATATGCTGAAGAGGGACGAGCTATAAAAGGAATAATAAAGGCCCAAAAACAGACCATAACATAAACTACAGGCTAACATATCCAAAGAGCATTAAACAGAAACGTCATCTTTACTGGGTCTCAGAGTTGCAGTGATTTAGTTTAAATATATGTAATTTTTCTTTTTCACTTTTCCTTTAAACCTGTTTATCTGAAATTCCCAAAGTTTCCTAAAGTCTTGTTGCATCCTGTGCATGCCTGATTAAATGTACATGTGAACACATTACGTCTAATTTAAATCCATCCATTTTATATTTAGGATAACCACACTGCAATCACTTAAATGACTTCTGAGATTAGTCAGACTCTGATCTCATTACAGATTTTTCTGGACATTCCCAGCTTGATCAGCTGTGTCTAAGCGTTTTTCATCCAGGTTTTCAGTAATGGAGCAGTTACTAATTAATGTAATCACCGCATCAAATACAAATAAGGCCTTGAGACTTCCAGTTTCACTTAAGGAATCAGTCTGGCTCCAGATATCTGTATAAAACACTGGATTTATTGATTTCTTTTCCCCCTCTCTGAAAAATGAAGCAATGATGTAAACATACTATCTGCTGCTTGCTGGAGGTTGTGTCTGAATCTCAGATTTTCCAGCTGATGAGTGACTTCTGCTCCTTCAGTACAACAACATGACAACATGATGAGAGAATGTGCACGTACAGTCAGTACAACTGATGAGTACACTTACATTATAACAGCTGTTTGACATATTCACACCAAAAGCTGTTTGCATACAAGGTGAGCCAACTCCTTCACACAAACAAATGAACAAAGAGAAAACCCCGGAGAGGACAATTGTTTTTATCACTGAGCACAAGTGTTCATTTATAAACTAAAGCACCCACATGTATGCCCCGGTGGTTTTCTGCCCTCCCCCTTTCTTGCATTTCTCTTTATTCCTTTCCCATCTTCAGCAGAAGTGAAATTACTCTCCAGCCATGCAGCGAGGTCAGAGAGTCTGGCCTCCGTGATTTGTCTTCTCTACAACGTGTCGTCTGCAGGCTGTGTGTGAAAATACGAGGAGGAAAGAGAAAGTTACAGCAACACGTGAGGCTGGCTCGCGTTACATCCAGAAATGAGCTGATTCTGCTCCTCCAGACACCTGCTAATGCTTTGTTATCAGAGCAGAACAAGTCGAAAATAACGTGTTTCTTACATTCTGTTCAACTTTCTTTGTTAAACTTAAGAACTAAAGCAAACAACAACAACAACACAAAAAGATAAATGACAACTCCAATTCTAAAAAAAAGCTGCTGAACCTGCTGATGATGTCCTACACTGTAGATGGAGGATCTTCAAAGTCTGAGGAACTTTTTTCTGAAATTGTTCCAGTTTTAGATCCAGTTTGTCTCAGATTGGTGAAGCTCTGTCCATCTTTCCATCTGAGAGACTCTGCCTCTCTGAAATGCTCCTTTTATACCCAGTCATGTTCCTGACCTGCTGCCTGTTAACCTGGTTAGTTGTTAAATGCTCCTCCAGGTGTTTCTGCTTGGTACCAGGTACTTTTCCAGCCTTTTGTTGCTCCTGTTCCAACTTTTTCCATCAGATTCACTATCAGCTCATATTTTCATCTCATGGTGAAACGTCTCTGTTTCATCAGCTGATATGTTGATGCTCTGTTTAAATTTGCATTTTACCCAGTTTCCTAACTTTTTTGGAATTGTGGCTGTGCACAATACGATTGATATGATTTTTTAAAAAGGAAAGAGTATAAAAAATGTACAGTAACATGTTTCATCATAACTTGGTCATACATGTTTATAATCCTGCATGAACGCACATTATTTGGTTTATTAACATGAAAATATTTTGGACTTAGAAGTTGCTTAAAATGAAGATAAAAAGAAGCTTTTAATGCTAATGTGTGTGATTGTATCTGACCACTTTACATGAGAACACATCCTGCCTTTGTACTGTACAACTGTGTGCATCTCCAAGCTGCTGCAGCTCTCTGCCTTCATCTTAGAATTAAAAATTTCCTTGTCTGTCCAGAGCAGCTCTGCTCAGGATGAGTGAAGTTTCACTTAATGCTGAAGATGCTTTACCTGCTCCAACAAGCCACACATGTGGAACTGTCAACCTGTCACTGTGAGCAGCGGTTAAATGTGGAACATAAATGGCATCATCAGCTGCAGATTACCGCTAAGGCAAAGCTTTTGGTTGTGCACCGTCATGGTGCCAGACAAGCATGCCTTCCTGAAATGCAAACTGTCAAAATATTTTCTGTAACTTTGTCTTATAGATGAGGCCGCAGAGGAAGCATTGATTCTGTGAGACTGATCATGCCGGGGAAGTAACATCAGTTTTCATTAGCTGGCTGCTATGGATTTTTGGCCTGCCTATGAATAGAAACATTCAGCAATAATCACCAACAAAATATGAAGATATCTCAAAATAAAGTTCACCAGTGTAAAATTTCAAAGAATGTGAATATTTCAAGAGTATATACTATCTAATATACTATATTAGATTCCAAGAATCTAAAGACACCTCTGCATGATAAGGGCAGAATGAAACATGCTGAAGTCTTCTCTGGACCAAAACTCAAGGGTGTGAGGCAAAGTGGAAAACTGATCTGTCTGATGAGACTAGAACTGACAACGTGCACATCCAGAAAAGCACCATCAATGCTAAAAAATGTTAGCGCGGCATATGCTCCCATCCACATGTCTTTGTTAGGAAAGGATTTGTTTATTTCAGCAAAGTGAAGCTGAAGTCCAGGAGCTGGACTGGCCTTCCTGCAGCCCAGACATGACCGGCTAGCATCCTGCCGCATCTTTGAAATGCAAAATACAACAAAAGTCCTGGATTGTGAAGCAGCTAGAAGCTTATATCTGACAAGACTGAAACAACACTCCTCATTTCCCTCATGTTTACTGACTGCTGTTAACAGAAGAGGGAATGCTGCCCAGAGGTAAACATCCCCCCGTCCCTTCCTGTCTGAGCTGCATTCTGCCATCAAATTCAATATGAAAAATTTTTCATAAAACACTAAAATGTCGAACTTTCAACATTTCATTTGTTTTCATGTTCTGTTACAAATAAAATATTGCTTTATTAGATATGAAAATAAAACATTTACTTGCAAATTACATGTAAAAATTACATATATATTATATAAATAATCATGTCCCTCATTAGTATTTCCATATTTTATTGTATTTTAATGTATATTATGTCAGTTTCTTTAGTGACTTGTATGAGGTGCAGCATTCATGTGAGCAAAACACGGAAACATTATCACAAAACTAATTTGTTGATTTTTATTATATCATTAAGGATATTTGTTATTATTATTAGGTTCATTTAATTAGATTAAATTAAACTGGACTGAAGGACAGCATAGGAGCAAGCACTGAGTACCAGGGCCATGTAGGCTCTGGTCTACCGCACTAGGCATGACCCCAGATCTACTGCACCAGGCAGTACCCCAGATCAACCACACCAGGCAGGACCCCAGATCTACTGCACCAGGCAGTACCCCAGATCTACTGCACCAGGCATGACCCCAGATCTACTGCACCAGGCAGTACCCCAGATCAACCACACCAGGCAGGACCCCAGATCTACTGCACCAGGCAGGACCCCAGATCTACTGCACCAGGCAGTACCCCAGATCAACCACACCAGGCAGGACCCCAGATCTACTGCACCAGGCAGGACCCCAGATCTACTGCACCAGGCAGTACCCCAGATCAACCACACCAGGCAGGACCCCAGATCTACTGTACCAGGCAGGACCCCAGATCCACCACACCAGGCAGGACCCCAGATCTACTGCACCAGGCAGTACCCCAGATCAACCACACCAGGCAGGACCCCAGATCTACTGCACCAGGCAGTACCCCAGATCAACCACACCAGGCAGGACCCCAGATCTACTGCACCAGGCAGTACCCCAGATCAACCACACCAGGCAGGACCCCAGATCTACTGTACCAGGCAGGACCCCAGATCCACCACACCAGGCAGGACCCCAGATCCACCACACCAGGCAGGACCCCAGATCTACTGTACCAGGCAGGACCCCAGATCCACCACACCAGGCAGGACCCCAGATCCACCACACCAGGTAGGACTCCAGGTGCAGGCTGTGCAGAGAGCCCCCTGAAACAATCCAGCACCTCACAGCAGGGTGGCAAGATACTAGCAGGCCAAGAATACATGGAACACCATAACCAAGTATCCGGCATAGTGTCCAGAAACATCTGAGCAGAATATGGACTGGAGACTCCTCGGTCACAATGGAAAACACCTCCCAAAGTGGTGGAGAATGAGGACTAAGATCCTGTGGGACTTCCAGATACAGACCGACAACATGGTGGAGGCCAACCAACCGGACATTGTGATCATGGATAAGCAGCAAAGGAAAGCCGTACTGATGGATGTAGCATCCCCAACCATGGAAATATCAGGAAGAAGGAACAGGAGAACCTGGAGAAATACCAAGGACTCAAGGAAGAACTGGAGAAAGCCTGAAAGGTGAAGGCATCAGTAGTACCAGTGGTCATTGGAGTCCTAAGGAGTCAGCTCAATGGCAAGAACAAGGTCCAGGCAATTAACAGCTATGCCCTGCTGGTCATCAGATACCCTGTGGGAATAATAAGCTGGCCAAAAGAAGAGATTCAGACCCCAGATGTGAAAACACGAAAGCTCCTGACCATGCATGGAGGGTTCCAACCCAAATCCAGCACCCTGAGACTGTACACTAAGCACAAGGAAGGAGGCAGAGGACTAGTGAGGGTCAGAACCACTATCCAGGATGAAACATCCAACATCCTTGAATGCATCAGGAAGATGGCCTCAACGGATGAAGTGCTCGGTGAATGTCTCAGGCAGTGGAAAACAGATCATGTGGTGATGGATGAACCATCATGGGAGGAAAAGCCAGGGAAAGCTTACAAGAAACGTCATAACTAAGTATCTGGTATAGTGTACAGGAACATCTGTGCGGAGTACAGACTGGAAGCCCCGAGGTCAAGGTGGGAAACACCTCCGAAGGTGGTAGAGAATAACCGAGCTAAGATCCTGTGACTTCCAGATCCAGACAGAAAAATGGTAATGGCAAACCAGCCGGACATTGTGGTGATGGACAAACAGCAGAGGAAAGTCTTTGTGGTTGACATCGCAATACCAAGCGATGCAACATCAGGAAAAAGGAACATGAGAAACTGGGGGCAGTAACCCCCAAACTGGAAGAGTGGCTACAGCAGATCCCAGGACAAACCTCAGACATCTCAGTCCAGAAGAGTGCAGTCCTAGGAACAGCCAAGATACTGCGAAGAACCCTCAAGCTCCCAGGCCTCTGGCAGAGGATCCGAGCTTAGATGCATGAGACCGCCCAAAGAGGGCGAGGGGACAATTTTATATATATATATATAAATTGTATAATCAAAAAAGATATGTGGGATATTTATTATCTTAACATTATTTCTAACCAGCAGCTTCCTCATGCATGGGTTATTAATCTTGTAGCTTTTGGCTGACATAGAGTGGAAACTAGGACTGTTTGACTTAGTAGCAGTAGGTGTGAGCAATAATTCTTAAAATTTTAACAAAACACACAGGAATGAACCCACCTTGGAGGCCAGGATGAACCCAGGTGGGATGAAATGGGAATGAAATGAGTGGTACTCGGTTTGGTTTGTGTGAGCTACAGTAAGCTCTCAGGTTAGGTCTACTGTGTGCGCTCTCATTAGGCATTAACATCTTTCAAAGGTTATTCTAAGCAATGTGTGTGCAAATTTTATGTTTACAGGGTAGCGCTAAACTGTACCAGCAATGTAAAAATCTGGAGGGGATTTGAAAGGCTTCTCCCCCTCCTGAAACTTTTTTCTATGAACAGGGGTTGTAAAACATGATGAAGTGGTTGCTGTGTCTCTGTGGCATTTTCACCTAAACATGCAGACATTTCATTAAAACCTCAGGAAATGGTGTGAACTTGTAAACATGTGCCTACAGTTTATATTTTATAGTGCCATAGAGAACATAACCATTATCAATTTTCTTTCCCAATTTGATCTGGGAGGCAAATAAATAAGGGAAAACCATCACATGGCAGTGTGAAAGCTGATGCTTTGTTCTAGACTTCATGCTTATTTCATACAGCATTATCACCATCTCACACTGTTAAGGCTGCTCTGTAGCCAAAACAGTGGAGCTTCAATCACAAAACCATCTGTCTTTCACGGCACATTTCAGCACCAAATCAAACGGTGACATGCTCACTGAGTGTAACCATGCGTCAGCTGACTGCCTGCAGTGTAGGATGACGGATGGAAAGTGTAAATGTCAGGGCGCCCTAACCTGCTGTTCTCCCAGCTCTCTCTTCAGTCTGTTCTGCCACTGCAGCGCCTGCATCACGATCGCCTCCCACCTCCGCTCCAGGTTGATTGACAACAGCTGCAGGGCCTCTCGGTGCTGCTCCGCATCTGGGCCCACTTCAGCCAAGGGGCCCGACTGTGCCAGAGGTGGGATCCGAGAGACTCTTTATATATGTGATTAAACCTTTTTCACAAAAATATAATTCCTCTCACAAGTGTAAGCTGAACTATTATAGTTCAGCTTACAAAAGAAAAATGAAATACTTTCAAAAGACAAACAGAGATAACAGTCAGACATCTTTTTTGTTCGTAAACACAACTGAGATAGAATACGGAAAATTTGACTAATCTAAATCTAAATCCAACTACAGTAACGAAAAATAATTATTTCATATTACTTTAAATGATAACTAACAATTTAATCAATAACTAATAATAACATGAACTTTTAAAAGAAATTTCTGTCTTTGACGTGCTTCATTCACGTCTGCAGACGAGACTTTTCTTTCCTCACCTGGCTGTGCTGCAGCAGCTTCTGGCAGAGTTTCAGAACAGAGGAGACCCCTCGACGTCGGGCTCGGATCTCTGAGCACAGGGCCTGCAGTTAAAGGAAAACATGCCAGAGCTGCGTCAGAAATTTAACATAGTAATGAATTTATAAACATGAGACATTATTTTGTTGTTGGATTGCAGCACAAAATTCACTTTCTGAGGTTTTCTAACATCATGTGTGTCCTCATAGCCTGTATGAGGCCCAAAACTGAGAAAATTCTGTCTCCTCTCTCACTCATTTCCTCCACTTTTTAGCGAATGTGTGGTCAAACGGGCGAGTCTGAGATCTTTCCTGTTGTGACTTCATGAAGGGAAATAACCACTCCCCTGGTAGTGGATACTGTCATTGACCTGCCCCCTGTCTAGCTGAGGTGGGCTCCAGCGAAAACCAGATCCTGTCCCAGAGAGGGGCGTGGCCAGGCACCTGTTATGAACATTTGAAGGTTCAGACACAGAAACAGCCCATTCTCAGTAGAGCCACTACAGCCACATCTGGAATGAAATTAAGAACCAAGGCTGAATTTGAGGTGATACACAACAATGTTGCTGGACCTCTGACACCCATATGAAATTGTTGAAAATATGTATAATATGGGACCTTTAAAGAACATTTGCATACTGTGGTTGCTACATTCGGAAGAATCTGTTTTAAAGAACAGGATTACTATGTTAACTTCAAATAAACTTACCCTCGCTTTCACCTCCAAATATACTAATTGAGTTGATAATGATTCAACCTTGACTTTCATCTTGGCTACTCATGCTCCAGAACTTTCCATCTCTGGTGTAGCAACATCAGTGTTAGCACAGACATCAGTGAATAATTAGATTGTTATCAAAGATTAATAAAAGAAAAAAAATGTGGGCACAATGATTAAAAGCCGCTACTCTTTGGTTTAAATACAACAATAAACAAGAGCTGCATTTGTTTTTATAAACTCGATTATCCACAGCCCTTAAAGTCACGTCATTGATACAGTTTATCAGCATAAAAGCAAATCCAGCCCACAGATCCTTGATCAGCAGTAACAGGGCATAAAATAAATGACAACAGCCAATATCTCCCTCCACATCCCTCTCGGCTTCTGTCTAATAAACGCAACAGAAGAAAAAAGAAACAAGAATTGGCAGTGCCTATTATAAATCACTATATGCTGATGAGTTTTCACACTCAAAGGTCAGTGTGTGTGTGTTTGCATGTTTGAATATTTGCTCATGCTTGCGTGTGCACAAGTATGTGTAGAGCTGTGTATGTGTGCAAACATATGCATATATTTGTGTGTGTGTGTGTGTGTGTGTGTGTGTGTGTGTGTGTGTGTGTGTGCCACAGAGAATAGAGGGGACAGCCTTACTCTTCTGCAGCAGGGACCAAACACGTCCAAGCCTCAAACTATTTATGCTAATCCTGGCTGCTCGCTGAAAAGCACTTCCTTTACATTTTCCTTACATTTTCCCAATAAATATTAAACACTATTATAATGAAATAGGACTCTCTTCTCTGTCTCTCTCCTGCGTGCACACGCTCACACTCCGCCACTCTTGCACACACACTCAGCTCTACTTCTGTCTTTCATCTCCTCCTTCTCACTTGCTTCAGTTTAGCATATTTGTGGCTTGGCTGGTTGTCTAAACAGGAGATGGGGATGCAGAGTACTGCTGACAGGATCAAGAGGACAAGCCTGGTGTGTGTTTGAGTGTGTGTTTGTGGGGTTGCAAATGAATTTATTCCAAACAGGAGGTGTGCGTGTACTGTTGAAGGAAGAGGCCCTAAACAACAACAAAGCAACTGAAGGATACTCGCTCTGCGCCAAACTGCAGCAGACGGATGGATGAAGTTAGATACATGCTGTGGAAAGACGACGGCCATTACTACAAAACTTATCACATACTAATTAAGAAATATCTAAAACTGTAAATTACCAGGATTATTACAGGTGTGAGCTGCTGGTCTGTTAATATTCTCCACATAAACCTTTGAGCTGTAACAAGTTGATGCACGCAAAATGTTTCCAAGACCTCAAGGAAAGACCAAGAAAAGGAACAAAAGCAGCATTGGGTAACTCTGCATTCTGGCCGCCCTGGATGGCCGGTGCCTGAGCGCCATGACCACGGGAGGCTCTGGCTGGGCCCTTCCTCTGCCGCCCTCTGGGTGGGTCCGGGCTGGTCTTTGTGGTGGGGTGGCTTGGGTTCATGCTGCTAATGGCCCAGGTGTCTGGGCCGCCCTAGTTTGCGTCTAACCTCCGTAGAGGCGTGGTCATATCTGCAGGATCACACTCATCTCTGATCTTCCTCATTCCTCATCCTCTGCATGCTGACCCAGCACTGAGGTGTCCAGTGGGTTTATGCTTTGGTTCAGGTGTGTGTGTTTCTGGTTCTTTGGTTGTTGTTGTGATACATGTTGTTGTTGCTGTCTTGGTTATTTTTAGGAACTCCTGATGATTGTCTGCTTAGTTTACCTTTAAACGCTGTAGGAAAATCTCTGTTATGTTTCTGTACAGGTGTAGCAGCTGCTTGTCTGCTGTTAGGTTGGACTGAAGCTCGTTGCTTCTGTCTGCTGGATCTTTGTCTCCTCTTCCTTTTTTCTACTTTGCTTTTTTACTTCTGTTCATTACTGTCCATTTTTCTGTCCTCTCCGGTCAGGTCCAGCAAGATTACAGAAATTCCACATTTCTAAATAAATAAGATAAAACAATATATTTAAATAAACAAAGAAATAAAAAATTAGATTACCAAGAGGAACCTTTTACCCATAAAGCTCCTTGGCAAAGCAAATTTGTTCGGTACAACACAGCAGCCAGACCATCATTCTGCCGCCACCATGCTGGACAGGACAAGGTAGAAAAAAAAAAAACAAAAACAAAAAGACGTCCCAGCTAGAGCAGATCAGGTCTCTGCTCCTGCTGCATGGCTTTGCCTCACCTGCTGCAGGTGTCAGAGTTTTTTTTCCAGCTTTGTATCAGCCAATGCGATACCAATAAAAAACGCAAATCTGTTCTATCGACCAATTCTTACTATTAAATATTATATTAATTCTATTTCAAATATGTGAATAATTTTGATAATTCATTCATTCTCTACATTGCTTCATCCAATTAAGGGTTGCAAGGAAGCTGGAGCCTACCCCAAATATTAACAGGGGACAGGCAGGTACACCTGGGCAGGTCACCAGTCCATCGAAGGGCCAACATAGAGAGACAAACAACCACTCACGCTCAGAAAGGCCACTGATGAAACCTCCTCCCAACCAAGGCTCAACCCAGCGACCTTCTTGTTGTGAAGCAGTGGTGCTAACCGCCACACCACTGTGGCGCCCGAATAACTTCAGTCTGTGGTTCAGGTAAATTTACTCCATAAAATTTATTATTGTTTTTAAAGCATTTTATTCAAGTATTTATGTTCTTGAGTTTATTTTATATTCCATACTGCCACTGCAATGAAGATATTAATGTAGACTGTACAATTGTGATTTTCCTTTAAGGGTCAAAAAGTATTGTTATTGGTATCCATGTAAAAGTAACATAAAATTTTGGCATTGCCCAACCGTTGTTTCAAAGTGATGTTCAGCACAGCGTAAAAAGTAGTTCCAGGGTGGTGTTCAGCATGGTGTAAAAAGTAGTTCCAGGGTGGTGTTCAGCATGGTGTAAAAAGTAGTTCCAGGGTGGTGTTCATCATGGTGTAAAAAGTAGTTCCAGGGTGGTGTTCAGCACGGTGTAAAAAGTAGTTCCAGGGTGGTGTTCATCATGGTGTAAAAAGTAGTTCCAGGGTGGTGTTCAGCACGGTGTAAAAAGTAGTTCCAGGGTGATGTTCAGCACGGTGTAAAAAGTAGTTCTAGGGTGGTGTTCAGCACGGTGTAAAAAGTAGTTCCAGGATGGTGTTCAGCACGGTGTAAAAAGTAGTTCCAGGGTGATGTTCGGCACGGTGTAAAAAGTAGTTCCAGGGTGGTGTTCAGCATGGTGTAAAAAGTAGTTCCAGGGTGGTGTTCATCATGGTGTAAAAAGTAGTTCCAGGGTGGTGTTCAGCACAGCGTAAAAAGTAGTTCCAGGGTGGTGTTCATCATGGTGTAAAAAGTAGTTCCAGGGTGGTGTTCAGCACGGTGTAAAAAGTAGTTCCAGGGTGGTGTTCAGCACGGTGTAAAAAGTAGTTCCAGGGTGATGTTCGGCATGGTGTAAAAAGTAGTTCCAGGGTGATGTTCAGCACAGTGTAAAAAATAGTTCTAGGGTGGTGTTCAGCACGGTGTAAAAAGTAGTTCCAGGGTGGTGTTCGGCACGGTGTAAAAAGTAGTTCCAGGGTGATGTTCAGCACAGTGTAAAAAATAGTTCTAGGGTGGTGTTCAGCATAGTGTAAAAAGTAGTTCCAGGGTGATGTTCAGCATGGTGTAAAAAGTGGTTCCAGGGTGATGTTCAGCATGGTGTAAAAAGTAGTTCCAGGGTGATGTTCAGCACGGTGGAAAAAGTAGTTCCAGGGTGATGTTCAGCATGGTGTAAAAAGTAGTTCCAGGGTGATGTTCAGCATAGTGTAAAAAGTAGTTCCAGGGTGATGTTCAGCACGGTGGAAAAAGTAGTTCCAGGGTGATGTTCAGCATAGTGTAAAAAGTAGTTCCAGGGTGATGTTCAGCATGGTGTAAAAAGTGGTTCCAGGGTGATGTTCAGCATGGTGTAAAAAGGAGTTCCAGGGTGATGTTCAGCAGGGTGTAGCATCTCTTCTTCTAACATGTTTGGAAACGTCTGGGAAGTGAGGAGACCAGTTGCTGGAGTTTTAGGAGAGGAATGTTGTCCCATTCTGGTCTGATGCAGGATTCTAGCTGCTCTACAGTCCTGGACCTTGGTTGCTGGATTTCTGCTTCCATGATGCTCCAGATGTTGTGTACTGGTGAAAGGTCTTGACTGCAGGCAGGCCAGTTCAGCAGCCGGACTCTTCTCCTGTGAAGCCATGGTGCTGTGATGGATGCAGGATGTGGTTCAGCATCGTCTTGCTGAAATCTGCAAGGTCTCCCTGAAAGAGACGTTGTCTGGATGGGAGCAGATGTTGCTGCCCATCTTGAAGACCACCTCAAACAGCAAAACTCCAGTCTGGTTTCTGCTCCGGTGAGAGTTACAAATGTCCTCTTGATTGAAAAAGATGTAAGCTCTCCTCATCCTTATGGGCTACATTTGCATACTCCTCAACAGGCTTCACTACAACATTGGACTCACTGGAACTGCCCTTACTTGGTTCCAGTAAAAATGGGCTGCCACCTCACTTTTGAATCCTACATGAAACATCTCAGCAAGATCTCCTTCCTCTGCCTTTGGAATATTACCAGACTTCACGCCATTCTCTCCCTCCCAGATGCTGAAAAGCTTATTCATGTCTTTTTCTCTTCCAGGCTGGACTATTGCAACACACTTCTCAGCAAGATCTCTAGAAGAATCTACAAAGACTCTGATACATCCAGAACTCTGGATTGTGATGAGACTACGTAAATATAAAGACCTGTTCTTCACTCCCGTCACCGCTTCTCCATCCTCATCAGGATTGAATGTTAGGTCTGTCTTCCTACTGGACCACCCCTGCATATCTCAAGGAACTACTTTCTTTTTATTTGGACATGTTAAGACAAATAAATAAATCAATATCAACACCAGTAAAGTAAGGAAAACAAAAAACAAAGCAGGACAAAGATAATCCTGATGCTTAACATGCTTGAAAAGAGCAGGAAGAAGAACAAGCTTGTTTACTGCTACCCCTTCCCACTGTCAGTAAATAACTGCTACTTTTACTTCCTGTTTACATTTGCTCCACATCCTGATTACGAGTTACTATATATTTATCTTCATAAAATCCCAGTAAACCAACCTAAATCTCTACTTATTATATACATGTGTACACGCATACAGCTTCTAAAAAAGACTTAAAACTCATTTCTTCTCAGGAGAACCTTTGATTTTTAGATGACTTTCTTATAGGTCTGGTTTTAAATCCTATTTTACTCAACATTATTTTTCTCTTATAAATTGGTTTTATGCTTTTAACCTTTTCTTTTTGTCTTAGGTTTTACCTTTTTTACCTTTTAAGTCCGTAGCCCATAATTCTTAATATAGACTGTTTAATAAATACAATTTATTATTATAATCCTATTCATCAGTAGGATGACTGAAGGAGACGGGGCTTCAGTTTGTTACAGAGAATTCTCTGTAAGTTCAGGTTAATGCAAAAAGGAGAGAGTATATCCCAAGTCTCTGTTGTTTCTGCACCACTAGTTTTTATGCATTGATCCCTCTCTCTGTCTCACCCTCCTCGTCTCTGCACTGGTCTAGCCTTGCTGGTCCAGTATTGACTCAGAGCTTCACAGACACAGCCAGACAAATATTTGCTAAAAAGCTTTTCTTCCAAACTACATGGGAAGCCATGAAGTAGCTGCAGAGAAAGAGATGGAAGATGTAAAGGGAAGAAAAAGCAGAAGCAAGTGTAAGAAAGGTGAATGAAGAGGAAAAAGAAAAATCCAAAGCAGAGAGAAAAGTAAATATACAGGAAGAAAATTAAAGTGAGTTCCAAAGTAACATAAAAGAAAGAAATAAATACCAAATATGAGAAATGACAAAGAAACTAAGAAAGAAGAAACAGGACCTGATGCTGATGCTCTGATGCAGATTTTTCCTCCCGATCATTGCATTTGATGAGCTGGTTGGAGGCTGTGCATTCAGATGTTTTATTAAACAAAATGTCATCACACAAACCAAAAAGCTTTGCAATTTATAAAACTACAGCAAGGACAGCATGGCTCTTTTAAAGATGTGGACTAAAGATAATATAATAATACACTTATAATAATTCCCCTCAGGGGATAAATAAAGCATTCTTAACTCATGTAATGTATTCTCAGTCATTAATGACATGAGGTTGATGTCGAGCAAAAGACCAGGGGAAAGTCAGGGGAGGAGAATTTCTAAGTATGGATCCCTGGTCTTCGAGAATCCGTGAAATAAAATGTGGGGTTCCCCAAGGATCGATTTTAGGCCCACTTCTTTTTAATGTGTACATGTTGCCCCTTTCGGATGTCATCAGGAGACACGGCATTGGTTTTTTAGGTTTATTTGATCCGTTTTAACTTTCATAACTTTTAGAAAATTTTAAACTCCAGTGTTTTCCTCATGTTTTCCTCTTGGGGATCCACGAGACTGCCAGCTCTGCCTGCTCAGTCTGCAGGGTTGCAGCTGCAGCATTCACCCTGTATGTGTGTGTGTGTGTGTGTGTGTGTGTGTGTGTGTGTGTGTGTGTCTGTGTATGTTTGTATGTGTGTTTATGCATGTGTTACTGTGTGAAAGAGAAACTACAATACTTTTTAAATTGCTTGTTTTATTTTAATAAGCATAAATAGTTTTATTATGTAAAGCTCTTTGTGTTGCTCTATAAATAAATAAATACAATTTGATTTGAAAAAAGTATTCTGTCTAAAAAAAAAGAAAAAAATTTTTTTTTTCACCATTTTTATAGAATACTGTCGGCAGGAAAAGCTGAATTAGAAAATATGGTTGTGGTATAGAGTCCCTGTAATGAAGAAGCAGCAGTAGGAGTATCTACTAGATGCAGCATGAAGCCATCTAGTGAACTTCTGAGTCATCTCAACTGTCTGCAGCCAGCACACTACAAGTACAGCACTGTGTACTGCTCTTGTGTTTTGTACTGTGTACAAGCACACAGTGCAAACACACCAGAAATTGATGTAAACTATGATTTATTATAAACATTGTTAATTAAAACTGCAGCTATTCTGATTCTTTCTACAGCAGAATGTTCTAAACTCCATCAGGGTGATTTGTCTCATTTTACATTTCAGACATTTTCTGCTAGTGTTTCACTTGAGAAAAATGTTTACTCTACTCTCATTCAAAACACTGGCAAAGTGTCCTGAACAGCAGATATGAGACATTTCTTTTACACATCTTCATGCTCATAATCAAAAACACAAGTTAATGACGTAACAGGTAAGGCGGATGAGTGATGCAGTTTGGATAACTGGACAAAATTGCAAAGATGTGCAGAGTCCACGAGGATTGGATAAACGTAGGTTGACTGACAACATGGCTGGATGGATGAATAATGTAAAGTTTTTTGTTCATAATGAAGAATAAGATGGAAGGAGTGGTTGTCAAGTGTACCGGTGCCATGCTAGAGCTAATGCTGCTGCTGTACCTGTGAGCTTTTGGATTGAAACAATCCTCTAAACACAATACATTCTTGTTAAAGAAGAAAAAGAAGAAAAAGATGCCAAAGTGTTTGACGTGTCATCATAGACAAAAACAGATTACAATGGTGGTAAACCAAAAGAACAGACAAGTGAATAAATATCCGTTTCCTCTGTGTGGCTGGGATGTCCCATTAAAGAACAGCACCATTCTTAGTTATTCATTAGTTATTATGTCAGAGCGTAATTACTCACAGGAGCCTTTGTCCTGCTCGTCTGTGTAGGACTTTCTACCTGGGTGACCAACAGCAGAGAGACAAATAGAGCCACTGATGTCATTTGTTTTCTCTCTCTGTTGCTTCATGTTGCTGTCCCTCACTCAGCATCCTACATCGGGAAGGGCAGCCCATTCATGGCAGACAAAAAGGAAAAGATCTCCTTGCTTATCCTCCTCTCTATCCCTTTCTCCAGCTTCTTGTCCCTGTCACGCCTGATCTCTCACTCCCCCTCCTTCAACTTCTGTATCCCTCATTCTTAAATCTTGGTCTCCTAAACACAAAATCCTCTTAACTCTCCTCCACCTCCTCATCTCGACAATCTAATTACCAAAACCTGCCATGAAGAGACGGATGGAAGGAGGAAAAGGAGAGAGGGAAAGACAGGATAGAGGCTGCCGGTGCTTTGAAATGAGGACGACAGAAACAGGTGACATTGGAGTTTTACTGAAACGATACGAAACGGCTACTGAAATCCAAATGATTCAGCGGTGTTAATAAAAAGATTAATCTAAGAGATGCTTTTTTATTGTCCTCTAATGAGAGCAAACAGTTTTAACCCTTTAATGGCCTCTACTGTTTCCAGTGACTCTATTGTATCCTATTAAGAGTGGAAGTAACTCATCCAATTAATCCAAAACAGTGAAACCAGAGTATGGACAGGTAGAACTAGAGGCCAGGTTCTTCTGTTTCAGATGATGAGGGGAGGGAGGTGTGATATACTGGTGTTTAAAAGCTGCTGAGGCTCGCTGACATGGTAACAAGAAAGAGAAAACAGTTCATGTTGGTTCATTGTAAGTCTTGTAGGATTTCCTGTTGTTACTGATGGATGACTACAATGTGACCATCATGCAGTGTGAAATGAAAAATAGTCATGCAGTTGGGCTCAAACTAAACTTTCATTTATTTCATCACATTGTCTCTTAAAAAACAGCTTCGATCCATCTGTCCAGCTGATCCATGCTTGAGATGCAACATTTTTCCGGATATAAATGACGGTGAGACTGAAAAGTAAACATTTAAAATGAAAAGGGAGAGGGCAAGAAGAATAAAAATACAAAAGTCTGCAAAAGAAAAGTAAAAAAGAAGAATTCTAAGGCAGGAATTAACAGAGAAAGAAGATCAAGGATGAGGAGAAACATGGCAAGGACAAACTGTAAAGGAGGTGAGAAAAATATAAAGAGAAAAGCAAAGAAAGAGAGAGGGAGACGTGTTTGGTGACACAGTGGAAATTTCAATCAATTACCATTAATTAGAAATCTCTGATTAATTCTATTTGTTGATTAAGTCAATTAAAACCACAAGCACTCGTTATCGCACAATGAGCCTAATGAATTCCTGTCGGCAGTTTGTTCCCACACATCCTCCCTCTGCTGCTGCTAACAGCCTGAAGCTAGCCAGACTTCGGACTTAGCATGAGTCCTCGTCTTTCCCTCTTTTCCTCTCCCTTTTCTTGCCCCATCTGACATTTCTGTCAGTTTTTACATCCCTTCCTCAAACCCTCCTTTGCTCCTAAAACTTTCCATCTGACACCAGTTTCATTTCCTGCTTCTGTCCAGCTGAACTCACAGATCCATGAAACCACATTCTGCTGCCAAGCTCTGGTCAAGGGCACCTCGCTGAGCATTAAGAAAGAATGATTATAGTGTCCTCCCTACAGGTTCAAAAGTAGAAAATCCACAATCCTTTAAGGTTAGATTCCCAAGTTCGGGTTCAGATGGCCTTTTTAAATAGACAGGACAAGTGAACTGATTAAAACGATCAATAATCTGAGGGAAAATCATCCAATATGTTCAGTATTATTTTGTCTGGGAAAAGTAAAGCTCAGTGAAATCCATTGCTTTCCACAGAGCTGTACATGCGGAGGCCTGAGCTGTGTGTGTGTGTGTGTGTGTGTGTGTGTGTGTGTGGGGGGGGGGGGGGGGGGGGGGGGGGGGGGGTCACAATGAATCGGCTTGAATTGATTTAACCTGTAAAGCCCAGAAATGACATTGTGAAAGGGTGGCATATAAATAAAACTGTACTGAATTCAGTCAGCACTTAGGGACTGGGTCCAGTTTACTTAGACTCAACAAATACTTGGTCAAATACTGATATTAGTTATTGATGATTGTTGGGAATTTATCTGTTGTGCTTGTAAAACTTCTAACATTAACATATTTTTAATGTCTTGTCTTAGGATTATTGAGACAGCAAATTAGTGTACATGAATGAACGAACGAACGAACGAACGAACGAATGAATGGTATCCAATGACACAGGATTAAGAGAAAGTCTAATTTATGTTAGTATATCTGGCTCATCAAAGTAAGAGTTTCATTCCATCATCAAGCTTAAATGAGACCCAACTGAGTTACCATGGTAACTAGGGCTGGTCAACAAGTCTGCTCAGACCTGGATAACAGTCCAGCTCATTTAAGTCTTATCTCAAACAATGTCCGATGGTCAAAACGAGAGAGTTTCTCCAGATGAATTCTGGACTCGTGCCACTCACTTCATGTAATACATTCGTTTTAAAATCTATCAAAACCCCATCACAGCATTTAATTGTTTAAAAAATAAATGAATAATAATAAATAATAGTAGAAGGGTCAAAGGAACAGAGGCTACAGAAGGGAAGGGAAGGTAGTCCAGACAGAGGGCATTGCATTTCCAGAGGGCAGAATAGCAGATGTTGAGGAGAGCTACAAGTAACTTGGAATACCACAAGCAAATGGCAATCATGAAGGAGGCACAAGGAAAGCTGCCACAACCACATATCTGCAACTAGTGAGGCAAGTCCTGAGAAGTCAGCTCAATGGTAAGAACAAGATCCAGGCAATTAACAGCTATGCCCTGCCAGTGACCAGATACCCTGCTAGCATTATGAGCTGGCCAAGGGAGGAAGTTCCTACCACAGATGTTAAAACATGGAAGCTGTTCAACATGCATGGAGGGTTCCCCTCCAAATCTAGCATCCAGAGACTGTATGCTAAGCACAAAGGACCCCAAATCTATCACACCAGGCAGGGCCCCAGATCTACCACACAAGGCAGGACCCAGGTCTACCACACTAGGCAGGACCCCAGATATATCACACCAGGCAGGGTCTACCACACCAGGCTGTACAGAGTGGCCCCTGAAACAATCCAGCACCTCACAGCAGGGTGCAAGATACTAGCAGGCCAAGAATACATGGAACACCATAACCAAGTATCCGGCATAGTGTCCAGAAACATCTGAGCAGAATATGGACTAGAGACCCCTCGGTCACAATGGAAAACACCTCTCAAAGTGGTGGAGAATGAGAGGACTAAGATCTTGTGAGACTTCCAGATACAGACCGACAACATGGTGGAGGCCAACCAACCGGACATTGTGATCATGGAGAAGCAGCAAAGGAAAGCCGTAGTGATGGATGTAGCATCCCCAACCATGGAAATATCAGGAAGAAGGAACAGGAGAACCTGGAGAAATACCAAGGACTCAAGGAAGAACTGGAGAAAGCCTGGATGAAATGTTTATTGGAGCACTGGGGGCCGTGTCCCTGGCACTGGAGAAGTGGCTCCACCAGATACCTGGAAAACCATCAGACATCTCCATCTAGAAGAGAGCAGTCCTAGGAACAGCTAAAGCTGGATTTATTTATTAATGTGCTCTTTCTCTCAAGCGTAGGGTTACGGCATTGTGTTCCAGTTTCTCTTCCATGGTAACCACACAAATTCAGCAAGAAGCTCCAGAAATCCTGAAACATGTAATCACAAACCAACCGATCACAAGGGAGTTCTTAACCGCGTTGCAAGCAGGGGTGCACGTTGGGTATGGAAGAGGTGCACGTTGAGCCTCCGCAGACCTACACGGAGCGTACAGCAGTGTTATTTACTCCTGTTTATATGTTTGTTTCTAGATGAAGGTGAAGCTGTCAGAGGCGCTATGAGAGTGTGTCTGTAAAGGGATTGTGTGTGCTTATGTGTGTGTTTAAAGTCATTAAAATTCAGTTAAGTATTCTATAACAGCAAGTAAGTTGGTAAATTTCCTGTCATGGTACATTTAGAAACAGATAAAAAAAAAATCTGTGATTAATCACCATTAAATATTTTGAATAAGTGGCAGCCCTGAGAAAAAGCACACTTTTTTTTTAACTCTTATCGCACAGCTGCTAACACTGGTCATCTTAACACTAACCAGTTAATCATATTAAATGTGAAGATAAGCAGACCCTGCTCAGACATCCTACAGGTCAGCCATTAAACTGTGGAAACAAACAGGGGTCCCAACTGTTTGGACAAAAAAATCACTTCTGTCTAAAAAACGTTTTAAAACGCTCACCTGGAAGTCCCAGCAGATTACTGCTGACATCACTGGTCTTATTGATCATTGTCACTTATCATCTAAAAGTCCTTTTGCCTGCTTGAAAGGGGAGACATTTCAGGGATGAAAGCTTTAAAAGATTCAGCAGTGGTAAACAAATGAAGAATATATGAAGTCTTTGAGCGTTTACTGTTCTTACTCATGCAAAAGACCAAACACGCTGCAGCTGGTTAAAACACCTCCATCAATAATTCCAATTTCTTTCCTGTCTCTCTGCATTTCTCTGTGTATTCATCTTTTCTACTTTCAGATGGTTCTTTTCTTTCTCTATCTCTATGCATACTTCTAGTCAGACTTTATTCTTTTCTGTTTTCAGCATTTCCTCTCTCATTTCTTGCTTTATTTTAGCATATGCCATTTTTATGCACTTTTTTCTGACTCTTCTTCTGCCTCCTAGGGATGGAGAGATTCATCGAGTTGTATCGGTGGTCCGAGACAGACCTCCCCGATGCGACTGCACCGGTTGCTTCAGTTTGCATCGGATACAGCTCCATGCACAATGTATCTTTCTTAGTGTGTCGGCGTTGGTAAAACCGACGGTTACATCAGTTTTTACATAGTTTATCTCCTCTGCATCAGTATTTTGAAGGTGCCTTGAAGGCATCATCATATCTTTTGTCGTATTGGTATTAAGAGAGACGGGTGGCGCATCCGCAGTTAATACACAGCAAACATGGAGACAACAGAAGGAGATATTCAGCGTATGTAAGTTTTATAAGTGTTTTGTAAAACATTGTAAATTACAGACAAGAACCGCCATGGCTGGCAGCGTATCAAGGTATCCCTGGCCATGGGGCTGATGCCTGAAAAATGTTTGGGGTCTTGGTCAAATATTTCTAATTCATTTGTTGAAGTATTTATTTTTTTTCTTTAAATAAACTCAATGTTCATTTTTCGTTTTCTGTTTTTCCTCATGTCGGCTCATCAGATCTGTACAAAAGAACATTTTACCTTAAAGTCTTTTGCGTCTCTGAAAGTAACAAAAGCGAAAACACCGGATTAGCCAATGTGTTGTTGGAAAGTTGGTGAATAATTTACAAGCTCTTTGCTGACATGTGATAGTCCCATTTTAGGGATTACACCTGGTCTGGCATATTTACAGCATCATTTATTAATCTTGTACATCTTTACAATCGTCCTTGTATAAATCCTTCAGTCTAGGCAGCTGAAAGTGTAAACTTCTAATCTCATACTGTAGCTCTCATTCAATTTGACTCAAATCTGAATATAAATCACATTAACTAACAGAGATAGCTGATCAGGGATGCCTGCCCGGAGCCCACCTTTGCTCATTCCTGTGGATGCTAACATGTTGCATGTTTTAGAGCTTTAACAACATGCAGAAGTTAAAATAAATCTACCCTACTATCAGCAGAAGATGTGACAAACTGCTATATGTTTACGGTTTTACCAGGATCTGAAATTAAGTCCAAAATGCAAACATTCAAAACGTGCAACAAAACAAAACTGGACCATAGTGTTTCTGCATTTCCTGAGTGGCCTTCTGACATCCAGTGCACATTTCTTTTTACCACAGGACATTCGCTCTGCGGGATAATGAACTGTATCGGCTGGATTTAATGCTGGCGCTGTTCTTCTTTACCTTTGCCATATTTCGCTGTGCCATCCTCCCACTTTTCCTAAATTCCCCGTGACACAGATGGCTTTCTCCTCTTTTTGCTGCTTCTTCTTTTTGTCTGAGCTTTCCTGTTTCTGTGTCCACATAGAAATAATATTTTTTATTTTTCTCTTTCTGTCTCTTCTCCCGTTAGCTGATGAAAGAGATGGGTGTTTTATTCTCCTCTCGAGCAGATGAAGATGAAAGTCTGATCTGTTTGTTGATGCCGTTGCCATGGCAGCGCCTCACCTGTTGGCTTCCCTTCAACCCCTAATGAGCAACTCTTAACAAGAAAACACCTCTTCAAAAACACCAAACGAACACGCACACGTAAAACCAAGACATAAACACACACACAGAGACGGGCATAATCAAAAGATGCTCTCACACAAACAGCAGCCTGTGTTCTTGGCAGGGAGTCGGAGGATCTTTAATCCTCATCATGCAGCAGGTATCGATATCAGAGCTTCGCTGTCACCTTCTATTAGCTGCCTGAGAGATTCTGCAGGGGGGTGGGGGGCAAAAAGTTTACTCCATTACACTGTTTATGGAAATAATATCAGTGCAGAGAGTCAATGGTCACATCATCCATATTCAAGCATTGTGCCAAAAGTTTTCTAATGTAGACCCAATGCAAAGAGGGCTACGATTAGTCCAAAGATTCATCCCAGAGCATGACAAGAACTAAAATGTTGAGACAGACAAAAGCCATCTTGAGTCCTGCAGCAGTGGCCTGGTCTAAACACAGCTCCTAAGCCTAACATCATGGAATCAGAGGACAAGAGAAGAGTTTAAATCCAGCCTGTTTGTCAACTTTCAGGAGATATTCTTCATGTTTATGGTGGCTGCAAATTGTGTGGCCGAAATCCAAAAAATCTGACTGTGCAAAAATGTTAATATGAGAAATTTTTTGAGTTTTTGAAACCAAATTGGAATATTTCACTTGGCAGCAGAACCAGTGTTTGCTTCCAGTTTTCCAGTTCCTGCAACAAACCCACCTGTGACTGCCACAAAATGTCAGGACTTGATTACTCCACTCGTGCTGCCTGGGGCTAAAAGCAACCGTGCTCCTCACAGCCCTACAGGTCTGGACTTCTGGGCAGCTGCCCACTTTATTTTATTTTTAATCAACTCTATAGTTGTCATTATACATGTTTTCTCTTAGTGTACTTCAGCTGCAGTCTGAATAAAATATAAGTGCTTGTGATGAATGTTAAAAACACATAAACCAGCCTACAGTTCCAGTCACAGTGGTGTCTTTGGGAAAGTCTGAAATCAGGGTACAGTGAGAGAAATAAACCCAGAAATCCTAGAAAACTCTCAGAAAATGTGTTTACAGCTGATTTTCTGGCCAAACTGTACAACTTATGTTACCAGTGAGGAATCACACAAGGAAAAAACTGGAATTAGTTTTCCAACCTCACACTAATCTTAAGTCTACTCGTCAATATTTCATTCTGAGCATTAAATACAAATGTGAAAGTAAGTAAAAGTAGTTTTTAATGGAGGAGAATCCACAACTGGGTCTTGCTGTAGGATAGGAGGCAACGTGTGTAGGTCTATGAACAACATGAGGTGGGCTGAGGTCACAAGTTATACAAGATAAAGGAAGGCCAGACTGGTGATACACTCTGTAGGGGGTTGTGGGGCTGAAAGAGAGAACAGCTGAATAAGGGAGGTATGTGTTGCAAATAATGAGGAGGACTATCGTGCCCAAGGGCAAAGATCGTGATTGATAAAAAAAAAAAAAAAAAGATTCATGTCAGTGGAAAGAGACAGAGGAGAAAAAGACTGAGGTGAATGCTCACACTCATAACAAAGCTGAGCAGAACCTGCAGCAGACAAAGTTATAAATAATTAATTAACATCTTCATAAGAGAAGAATCCAGAATAAATATCATCCAAGTCTTGCTTTTATAGGGTTTTATGGAATTAATGCAAAGTTAAGACATTCTTACTCTGTTCCTCGTGCTCTTTGCAGCTGCTTAAAAATGAAACAAGTTAATGCCTCCAGATATGTCAGCTTACAGTTTCTAGAAAGATTACAGGACTGAAAGATTATCAGTGTCTGGAACACTGCAGTTTTAGTTTCTTATGTACAGGGAAACCACAATGACTGATGGTGTGTGATGTGTACTTGACAACGAAAGCTAAACTCACCAATTGTGATTGTGAGTTTGGTTAAACCAAGCCATCAGGATGAGGAAGAAAGGGGATGAGCGTGGCATGGTTGCTGGTCTGAGTATTTACTGGGATTTTCATCCACGACCTTCTCCAGGGTTTCCAGAGATGGTCTGAAGAAGAGAAAATATCCAGAGCAGCAGTTGTCTGGACCAGGATGCAGCAGAAGACACACCGGGTGTCTCCTGCCAGCTAAGAACAGGAAACTGAGGCTACAATTCACACACACACACACTCACCAACACTGGACAATAGAAGATGGAGAAACGTTGCTGGTCTGATGAGTCTCCATTTCAGCTCCACATTCAGATGCTCGGCTCAGAATCTACTGGAAACATCATGAAAACATGGATCCATCCTGCCTTGGATCAAAGCTTCAGGCTGCTGCTGGTGTAATGGTGGGGGGAGATTTTCTTGGCCCACTTTGGGCCACTTAGTACCAACGTGGCCTGGTTTAACCAGCACAGCCTACCTGAGTATTGTTGCTGACCATGTCCATCCCTTTATGACCACAGTGGAGCATCTTCTGATGCTACTTCCAGCAGGATAATGCACCATGTCACAAAGCTCAGATCATCTCCACCTGCTTTCTAGAACATGACGATGAGTTCACTGGACTCCAACGGTCTCCACAGCCACCAGATCTCAGTCCAGTAGAGCAGCTTTGGTATGTGGTGGAACGGGAGATTCTCATCATGGATGCAGCCGACAAACCTGCAGCAACTGTGTGATGCTGTCATGTCAATATGGAGAAAACCTCAGAGGAAGGTTTCCACCACCTTGTAAACACAAGGAATGAAGGCCATTCTGAAATATTGAGCGGTTATAATATTGTGTACAGTTTTTATAACACTATTTTTTGATAATGACTCGCGTGTCTTCCATGTTAGTGAATCCAGTTCATCTGACTGGTCTGCACTGACAATTTAAAAAATCAGATAAATTCAACAAATCAAGAAGATCCAGTAAAACGACAGACAGGGAACATTTTGCTTTTTAGAAATGCTGTCCACATGTAGGATTCATTCATAAGTACAGACCATTCATTAAGGTCTGCATAGCTGCATACACAGAGAGCAGGTGTGTATTTATTCTTGTTTTCAGTCCCACTGTGCATATGCGAGAACAGGAGTGTATCTGTGTCAGGTTCAGTCCATTAATTCTTGCTGTGTGTGTCCGCTGGAGCTTTTCCACTACAATAGTGAGTCATCAGAAGCTCAGGGCCCGCCTAAGGAATGTCTGGCTCTTGCTATGTCTTACTAGAGCACTAATTCAATTAAGAGCCAGGGACAGAAAGACAGGTGGAGAGGAGGGGGCTTCATGGAGAAAATGGTGTTAAAATGATAAGGAGTTAAAAAGAGTTAAAATGGTGATGAAGTCTAACAGCATTTCCAAGACAACAGAACGGACACTGGCTGTAAGTGAGAAAGCAAAATGAGGAAAGTATAAAATACAAAATCCTTCAATTCTTGAGGCAGATATGAAGTCTTCCTATGATACACTCTCTTTCATTTAAATGAGGTGACAACACAATAAATTATTTGTAATGAAAATATGACGGACTGTCTTATTTTCCACTCGGTGGAACTTCATTTTGGCCGATCAGGGATCACAGGTTCACAGCAGCTTGTAAAAATGACCAAGCTCTGTTGGATCTTAAAGATCTCAGAGTTCCAGACCGAGGGCCAGAAGGCTTTGGGTTTTGGGCTCACTTGTTGTGCCTGCCATGCAATCCGGTGTGTGACGCTTGGGTGTTTTT
Organism: Melanotaenia boesemani; assembly: GCF_017639745.1. Lineage (NCBI taxonomy): Eukaryota > Metazoa > Chordata > Actinopteri > Atheriniformes > Melanotaeniidae > Melanotaenia > Melanotaenia boesemani. Next base: position 29,276,662 of record NC_055701.1, read on the forward strand.
TGGGGAGAATGGTGGCTCTTTGGCTGCAATCAGTGGGGGACCTGGGCATGGAGACACCTGTCCCCAGACTCATTCAGACAAGAGGACATTCTGTGACAGCCACTGTTTAATGATGTCATGCAGACATGTTTAGATGTGCGTCTGGAGAGTTCTGGGCAACCGGCAGATAGATTTGTAATGAGACATTATGACAGGATATTACAGAACCTAAGGGCAGCATGTACACGGACAATAAAAGAGGGCCCAGAATGGAACCTTGTGGAACACCAGAGGACAGTGGAGCTGGAGGTGAGGAAAGATCATTGATCATTACGGAGAGAGTTCTATCGTTAGGTATGACCTGAACCACTGCAACGGCCCACCTGCTGGGCCAGGTGGGTCAGGAAGATGGAACTGCCCATGGTGTCAAATGCTACAGTAAGGTCCAACATTACCAGCAGCACAGTTTTCTTTTTGTGTCATTAAGCAACACAAAAGTTGAGATTATATTCCTGAGATTTGTCCTGTAGATCAAATTAAGGAGGGAGGCTAGTTTAACCAACTCTTAGAACAAAATGTCAACAATATTCATTAGTATGACTTTTTAGCTGCTAGGTAATATAGGACATTATTTCCTGGCAACACGGTTTGCAAAGGCGAGGTCTATTTATAAGAGAATTACAGGCGTTGAAGACTTGAATTATTCTGTTTCAGAGTGAAGAGAATCAGTGTGGCACGGTGCTTTGCAGTGTTTTAATCATGGCTTGTTTGTAGTCTTAACGTTACTTGAATAGCATGTTTCTTCAGAGCCTTTGTAACATATTTCTCTATGTTTGGTTATCCTGGTTTAACTTGTGGGAGTTTCTCTGTTACATGAAGGAAATAAATGTAGAAATGAAGCAGGGTCAAAATCTGTCTTAATTTATGATCATTTTTCAAACTCTGTAAAGGACCAGTCAAAACAAAATTTCCATGGCTGGAAACCTTGAAGTTTAAGTGAGCAGTTTGGACAGATTGATCTTTGAACATTATGAAAAGAAGACTGAATGTTTTAGTGAGTGTTGGTCCTAATTTAGAAGTGTTTGTCATTTAAGTGGCACTATTTATTTTTGGACATAAATATGTGCTTTAGAAATTGATAAATGAGTTCAATTGTGTGTGTATGTCTGTGTTTGTGTGTGTGTGTGTGTGTGTGTGTGTGTGTGCGTGAGTGCGTGCGTGTGTGCGTACGTGTGTGCATGTGTTAGCAAGCCCTGTCAACCCCTGCTGCTTTCTCATACAGGCATACAGTAATAAACTGTGGCACAGAAATCGAACCCATTCACGAATCCAAACGCCAAAAACAGACAAATGATCGCTCAAATGGAGTCGACGTTTCTTTAGATGGAGCCCCTTCTGTCTCTCTCCATATAAATGACTGCTATCAATATTTCCAATCATCATTTCTCCAGAAGCTCACGGCCTCTTTCTGCCAGAAATCAATGGCTTCCCACTGAGAGTTGTGACAATGATCAAAAGTAAGAGGCTCACTTTCTTCGGATCAAGTCTCATTTCACACGGTTTCATCATTATGCAGCCTGTGTGTGTATGTATGTATAAAATGTTTGTTAGTACACACTGCTGATGGCGTTTTATGATCACATCAATATTAGACAAACTGCAACTTGACTGGTGTTTCAAGATTTGATGATGTCACAAAAAAAATACATTACTTTTAGATTTACTGACTTACTGGGCATGGGGACATTTTTATTTTCTTTATTTCTTTTTTGTTTCTGTTTTTTTCCAGGAATCTGGTCTGCATCAGACTATCAAACGTCAGCAGTAATACTTTATTATTACTTACACACCTTGTTGAATCTATCACACCAAGAATTAGGGTGGTTCTGGAGGAAAAAGGGGTCCGGCCCAGTACCAGAAGGTGGTCCTGATGAAGTGGTTTGTCAATGTATATTTAATATTTAGAATTGTATGAAGTTTTGGGACAGATATGCAGGATCAGCTGGTACAGGCAGCTAGATGATTACTTGATAAATAAATCACATCCAAAAACAAGTTTAAAACACAAACACACAAGCAAATAGTACAGCGTTACTAAACCCTGAATGCGGTATACTACAGCTCGTATGTGGTATACTAGATTCTAAAGTATCTTCAGCCTGATCTATGAAGCTGTTTATCAAAACAGCTAATGAAGCTAATCAGTAGTTGCTAACATCATCATCACTGCACTGCTAGCCATGCTGTAACAAAATGATTTTTAAATGTATTTAACAACCTTAAAGATGGTCTAAAATGCATGTTTCTTTTGTCTAGAAAACCACTTTAACTTTTTTTCTTACGCTAACTATGTGTATAACTCATCAGAATATTTCTGTGTGTATGCAAAGTTAACTGTCTGCATGTCAAGACCCACAAAAACACTTCACATGACCTGATGTACTTTTATTCTGTGTGTGCCTATTTCAGCAGGCAGACTTTTGTGAGTGTGTATTTGTGTGCTGCTGATTGTCAGTCACACGACAGGGCTAGGCTAATCAGCGCAGCTAGCAGTTGGCTTGTGACATGTGCTGATTAATATCCTGTTAACATCCCATGGCTTTTAAGGCTAACTGCTGTTTCATCCATACATTCACTGCTGCTTTCATTTGGCCTCATTAAGACGATGCATTGCTATCCTTAGTGTCAACGGAGAGAGCTGATTTTTTCTTTTAAATGCTTTGTGTTGATTGGCTGACACTTTATGAAAGACGTGACAGCAAAAGTTAGGAAGCTAAGTTTAGAAAATGGATAATATTATTACATTCTCAAGAATTACCACGACTGGTTTGAGCTGGAAAGGAACACACGTTGTGGTTGGTCTAAATTGAGAATGTCCAGTTTTGATCCTTGAGGGCCACTGTCCTGCAGGGTATAGATTTTCCTTGCTTCAGCACACCTGATTGAAACCAATGGATCAGTGACTAGCTGTTTAGGAGATCCATTTAATTTGAATCAGGCATGTTGGAGCAGGGAAACATCTAACACCTGAAGGATTGAGGACTGTTAGTGGAGGTCTCCCGCCTAAATGGACATTCATTTGATTTTCCCTTTCAGAAAGCAGAATCTTTTACAGAAACACTGCATTATTTACTTTGTTTTGCTGAAGTTATTGCTGCATTTGAAATAAGCAAAGTTCAAACTGTGTACTTGACATGACTGTCAGTTACCAGTATAGGCTTGTCATTAATCACACCAGTAGCTGGTTTCAGGATGGACAGAACCTCCTGGTCCACTGCCAGGTGCTCAGCAGTTCTATTTTTGGCCTTTTTATGCATTTCAGTGCATTAGCCTTTAAAGTTAGAAAGGAAACCATTCAATTCATAATAATAAGTAGCCTTGTGTCACAGTAACAGAAAGCAGCTCTTTCCTGGAGTGAGCTGCAGGTAGTGACGATATATTGGGTCAGCATCATATTTCTGTTATTTGGATGAGCTGTTATTCTGCAACTTAACAGCCTGACAAAATGCTCCAGGAGCTAAGTTTCATAAGAGCACGGAAGTGGTGTGAGTAAAGGAGAAAAGCTCAATCTTGACTACAGGACATTTGTATGAGTAAAGGAAACTTCTAAACTTTTTGGCCCCAGAGGAGCAAGTCTTATCAGAGCTCCTCTATGATTCTCCAACGTGAAAGTGGGCCTCATTTATCAGACGAATGTGGAAATGAGCTCATCTGATTGCAGGAATGATCGTACAATTGGATCAGTGGCGTACACAGACATTTTGAGGGGCAGATGCTCAGTTTATAAAAAGGGCACCTTGCAGAGGTAGAACCGCCACCTGTGTTTAATTACAGTGTGAAAAAAAACCATTACAGGCTTTTATGTATTTGCAAATGTATTGAAACATGTTACTGTACGGTGGAGTGGTGGTTAGCATCGCAGCCTCACAGCAAGAAGGTTGCCGGTTCGAATCTCAGCTGGGGGGAGGTTTGAACCTTGAGGGTGGTGGCCTTTCTGTGTGGAGTTTGAATGTTCTATCCGTGTATGCGTGGGTTCTCTCCGGGTTCTCCGGCTTCCTCCCACCGTCCAAAGACATGCATGTTAGGTTAATTGATGACTCTAAATTCTCCCTAGAAGTGTGTGTGTGTGAATGGTTGTTTGTCCCCTATGTGTTGGCCCTGCGATGGACTGGTGACCTGTCCAGGTGTACCTGCCTCTCACCTGTTAATGCTGTGATAGGCTTCAGCTTACCCGCGACCCATATGGAATAAGCGGTTCAGAAAATGAATGAATGTATGTTACTGTACATGAACCTGGTACTGATCTGACACTGCTCTTCCTATCTTCCTCATCCTCCATGCTGGCAGATGGTCTACTGTGGGACAGTAGGGAGAACAGAGTGATGCATTTTTGAGTAAGACTGCTTAGTGACAAAAGTCAGTGCATTACACCACTAGACTAACACCAGTCTGCAACCACCATAGTCTGACTTCAATGCCTCACCACTAGCTGTGTTCTGCAGACAAATTCTTATTGTTTATTTATGATGGTCAACATTTCATTATTAGCCTACAATAAATACAATAAATACAAGGCAACTGTGAAAATCTGTAAGGTCTAACATGGAAACAACTTCTACTTGTGGGGCTACAGAATAATGTCCTGTACAAATGAAGCTTGAACCAGATCTGGCTGCCAAACCACATAGTGGACACGTTTACAGGCTTCAATAAAATTTGTGGAAGAGTTCATTTTTAAAAAGCTGAGGTCCCCCAACCACTGTAAAGCGCTTTGAGTGTCTAGAACAGCACTATAGAAATGTAAGGAATTATTATTTATTATTAATTATTAAAAGGCCTTAAACAGTTAACATGACTCTGGTCTTGGCTCTGACCTTTCTCCTTCATCATCTTCCTCCTCATCCTCCTTGCTGCTTGGTGGCTTCATCCAGGCCAGCAGAGAGCTGCTTCCCTGAACTGCTGGTGTAGCTCCTTTAACTTCTGCTTTTTTAATCTCTCTTTTCTAGGCTGCAGTTGATAAAAGCCGAGGCTAACAGTGTTTTAGACTGCTTAGAATAATGCTGCTTGGAATAAAGAAAAAAATGATTGGTCAAATTATTACAATCTGCGACAGAAGAGATGGAGAACACTGTGCGATGTGGTTTATGAATACGCCGTGAAAACTTCACGGAAGAAAAAGCCAAACATACCTGCCTTTGTAGCGACCACTTAGCCTGACATCTGGCAAGCTACCACTGATCATGGCTAGCACCAAGCTCGTTAAGCAGGCAGTCGGCTAATTCAGACTCAGCCGTTCAGGCTGTAATGAGACAGACAGGCTACTTTACGACAGGAACGAATAGTTTGTATCAGGCTGAGTTTAGGTGCAAAAGGTGCCTCGAATAGTCAAGCGTTACCTGAGTAGTGGCAGGTGGAGCGGTGGGAGGTAACTTCGCCGACGGTCAAGCTGCTGCAGTGCACGTGCTTACAATGCGCCTCGTTGGCGCCCGCTTTGCGTGATCATGTTTCCAAAGAAACGACAGGAATGAAACGGATGTATGTGTGCATGTACGTGTGCAAGGGGTGTGTCATCGCGTCAAAGTAGTGGGCCACATACAGCATATAATAAATAATTCTGATAAAAAGGGCACTTTTTCAGCCCCGACAGCAAAGGCAAGTGCTTCAGCACCACCAAGGCTCCATCTTCACGCCATTGGATTGGATCCACATGTGTTGTGAAATGTTCATATCGGCCCGATCCAGCGTAGGAATGATCAGGCCTTGACAAAGGCAGCGGCTGAACTCCATCGTTATTTATATGTTACACCCTTAATTATTCCTTAGGCCCCGCCCAATGAGGTCAAACCATGGAGAGGAGAAGCTCTGCCAAAAAAAGAAACTTTTCGGAGGTTGGGGTCAAAACCCTCCCTTGTGAGGTGGAAAAGAATAAAGAGGTGATGTTTGGCAGCTTAAAACCCAGAGTCAGAGGCGTGCACAAAAACGTAACATTGAAGAGGATCAGAGAGGCCCTTAATAGCCTCGTTGCTGCTGATCCGACTCCGACTAAGGTATGAATACAATTCTCAATAAGTAGCCTACATATATACCCATCATTAAAGTTTTATTGGTTTTACTGGGTTTTAGTGTGAATAGCAGCCCATGCCTGGTAGCACAATTCTTTACTTTGCACACTTAAAAATTTAAACTACGTTAAGAAATCAATGAAGACATTAAGAAACAGTGAATAAAACTTTTTTAAAACTGCTAAACATCTGTGTTTAGTTGCATTAGCGAAGCATTATTGTGTTCAAGATTCTGTTATATGAAGCCACTTTTTTAGCCTCCAAAAGAGAAAATGGTAGCCTATAGCAGTGGTTCCCAACTATTTTTCTTAGGGACCCGCTTCATGCAAACACTAAAAGCCATGGACCCCCTGCCGACCCCAGGCTGAAACCATGCTTGGTCTTTTGCTTTCTCATCATAAATACAGTATTCTGGCTGAGTCCTGTTCTTCCATGAAGCCGAAGTTAAATTAACAACATATAGCCTTACTTTTTTTTTTCTTCTTAAAATAAGGACATTAATCACAATGGATCTGCATGTACTACTGGGGGGGTCCCGGATCACAGGTTGGGAACCACTGGCCTACAGCATTTCCACCTGTCCAGTGAAGAACTGCACATTGTAGTGCACAGCACGGGAACCATTATCCTACTGATTAAACAGAGCACGTATACAACTTTCAGGTGTAGAAACGACGGATCGGCTCCTGCCTCCTCCTTTAGCCCCAGTGGAGGCGGTGCTGGGCAGGTTCCGACACATCCACCTGCCCTTCAGCAATCCAATGGGCAGGTGGATGTGTGTGTACTGTCAGTGTGTGTGTGCACTGTTGAAGCTGCGCTCCTGCTAGGAGGCAGGGTTTACCAGTGGGGGGATAAGATGCTCTGAGAGTGTAAAAAGGTGTGAGCTTGTTCGCAAACATGGATTTCTGTTTGCGTTTATCATTATTTCAAATTGTAGTGTTCTAACTGTCATGTGTGAACTTAGGATGTTTGTCACATTTGTTATTTTCCCAAATAATTTTGTAAGTGCATTGGTGTACACTCCAAGCTGTATCAGTAAGCTGCTTATATTTTATTTTATTTTATTTTATTTTATTTTATTTGTGAATTCAGAATAAGTGCCTTTAACTTCCACCTGCATTTATTTCCCCATGGGCACATGAAGAGGAATGTGTGGTTCATCGGGTGGAGGACACTAGGACACAGAGGAAGCCAGGATTCGATCCACTGACCCATCAGCTGCTCCGAGCTTTAACTTATTTTTGATTTAACCCAAAACTTAAAATAAAACTTTAGATTAATGCATTAAGTAACAATTTTCCCCTAAATATGTTAATTAACTCTAATATAACTCATTACTCAGGATATGCAAAATATTTAAATAAACTTTATTGAAATGAGTTTTCTGCCTTTGTGTTATTAAACGAATAATTAGCAGATCATCTGATTATTACGTTTAAGATAATCAGATTTTATGTTTATTACTAAACTAATTACATTTGAGAGAACATGTTAACTACACATGTGAACGTGTTGGAACAAGTGGAGTTATAAGCGTGGAAGTAGCAGAAGTGATTTTAACAAGCCACCAACATCTCGACCTGAAGGCAAACACGATCGTAACAAACTACCTGAGATTGTTTGTCCTACCTTGAAACTTTGGAGCTGCTCAGAGGCGTCTTTGTCTTGTCTGAGGCAGGAGTTGAAGATGAGTAGCTCTGTGTCCCGCAGCCAGGCCTTCAGCTCCTTGATACGAGCCTCCAGCTGCTCCAGAAGGGAATTAGTTAGCGGGGACAAGGCTGAGCGAGGGCCTTCAGGAGCGGCCCCCCGGCTGCCCACCAGCAGAGTGTTCACATGTGATGATTGCTTTTGTTCAGACGAACGGGGTCCTGAATGCTCCGACAGAATTCTCTGCAAATACATAGAGCAGATGGGAAAAAATGCCAGGGAATCACTGAGGAGCTGTTGTGTCAATAATCCATCATGTAAAGTAACATATCAATCAATACGTACATCACCATTAATCAAGTGCATTTAGAAAGGTGCAGATCAATAAGAGGGGTGTTGTATATTCAGCACCTAACTGCTGGAAGACAGCGTAATCATTACATGTATGAGTGATGTCACTTGTGTTCTAGATGAAGTAAGAATCATAACGCGTCTGACATCAGCTAATCTGGCCCATTATACTCGATGTTAATGAGAACGATCGTATCTGCCTACAAATCACGTTACAGGCCACACATTTACACTTAAACACGACAATAAAATAAAGATTAGCCTGAAACACGGAAGTAACGAAGAGTTTAATCAGTGGTGCTTATACACAATGATAAGCTATGATTACTAGTCCCTAGAGCCGCTGCTGCAGGCGTCCAGCAGGCCTGGCGTGACCCTGGGACCGGCTACAATCCACACGCCATGGAAAATCAGTCTGCTGATTTTTCAGACTTTCAGAGGATTAGCTAGATTTGGTTTTGTGATTAAAAGAATACGCCCAGTTATCCCAAACGGTGTAATGTTAGAGACTCAGGGCAAGAACTGGACCACTGAGTCTGAGCTGAGATATCAGATTCTTACATTCATAGCAGCACGAGTGTCCAAACCTGGTAAAGTTTTCAGCTTTTTACCAAAGCTGAGATATACTCCATGATTGACTTTGAACGTACATTTTCAATGTTGACAACTTCATTTTAAAGCAACAACTCTAAGTTCTGTAGACAGCTTTTTAAAATATGAAATCACTTGTATTAAATGTAATTTTGCACAGATCTTCTGGAGAAGAAAATCCAATGAAGGACCAAATGACCCACTTTTTCAGCAGCACTTAAATGCACCACATGCACACCAAGCTGTGAGGCTGCTAGAAAGAATAAAACCAACTGATCTGTGAGGATCTGTGTGCATGCGTACCACCTGATTCCTGCACGTCTGCATTGGAGCTCTTTTGAAAATGAAACTATTAGATTTGCGATGTTGAAGGTAAAATATAATGTTCATGCATTTTTTAATCTGCGTATGTACAGTAAATTTCATTGTGGCGCATAAAACACACACACACACACACACAGTGATGTTCAATCTTTTTTCTCTTCTCTCAGGTTGGTCTCAGTGAAAAGGAAGATGACATTTAAGTCATTTATATTTTGAAATCAACATGTTTGAATGCAAATTGAACTTTCAAGAGAAAATAAGTTAAAGACACGACAGCATTCTGTTGGGAAGGATGAAAAGAAAAGGTTTTTCTGAACTGGACCCTTGGAAAAGGACCATTGTTATGTTGGGTTAACTCTATATTATCATTTTTATTTGACTGTTGTTGGTGATGACTGTACCTGTTGTGGTGTTTGTATGCTCATGTGCAACTATTTAGCCTGAACTTCAGTTCATGGAAAGGTTTTGTAGAAAAGAGCCTCATTTCAGGTCATAATCATTTCCGGTGCTGCAGATTGGTATTTTGTTTGTTTAATGTTTATTTGACACATTTTAAGTCTTCCATGAAGACAAAGAATCGACGAGAGGCCCGTGGCTGGGCTTCCTTTTATTGCTAAAATCTGGACAAATAAAACAGCTCATGACCCCAAAGCTGCGAGCCAGAACAAACAGTTCACGCCTGCATGAAACAGTCCGGCTTTCCAGTGTAGTATGTAGAGAAAGTTAGCATACCAGCATGTGTTTTGTCTGGTTGTGATGACGCTATAACATCTGGTCTCTCCTGAATCCTGATTATTAGTTTGATATTTAGTCTATTCATTCTGTATTACACCGTTTTTAAAAGTAATGTTTGTTTTGGGGAAATGAAGAAGAAACTGTGAGTAGCATGATAAGTCATTTGAAGCCCCCCCTCTCTGAACAGGCAGTCAGAATGAGCTGGGGGGCCTTGGTGTTTAGACTCTCCACTGTCTCAGCAAATCTCATATACAACAAGAATTTCGCCACTGCCTTGTGAATTTGGCGTCTTTATTTTAAATCCTGTCATTTCCGTGTTAAAAGGATGCTGCTGTTGTCGAGCAACGTTTGGGGAAACTAACTGGTGTTTTTCCAGGTGCACGCAGATCAGATGCTAATTCAGAGCTTTTCAGCAGCTTCATTTCTGGCTGAGCTGTGAAAGTCACACCCAAACCAAAACATCATTTAGACACACTGAGGGATGGTTTGGTGAAGAGCTCTCCATCTTTCACGTCGGATCAGCTCAAACAGAAAAAAAGCTGAAAAACAACAACAAAACAAGAGGAGCCTGCCTCAGACAGAGCACGTGTGTGTGTGTGTCTGAGATGTCTTCTTCTGTGTGTGTTTGTGTAAGAAACTCTGCAGAGTAATTTTCCAACTCCTGTTGATCAAGCACTTAGACACAGCAAGCCTCTGAAAGACGATTCCCCACTTCAATTCATGTCATTGTGTGTGTGTGTGTGTGTGTGTGTGTGTGTGTGTGTGTGTGTGTGTGTGTGTGTGTGTGTGTGTTCTAAATCTTTGTTCTTGTCACACAAAGTCAAATATTTAAGAAAAAAAGTATATAAATTGTTTTTGCGCACATATCAAGTAAAATCATCTCACTGACGCTCTGCTTGAGAATTTTACCTTTCACACCACCTTCTCGTTCTGATTCACACACTGCTACGATAACTCTTAATATGAGGAGAAAACACTTGGTAAGATTTCCTGAAATATGAAAAATATCTTTAGACCTTAAGAAACATCTTAAAGATGCATTACGTAACTTTCTGACCTTAAAACTCTGCGTTCTGGACTGGACTGATGGCACAGTAACATCTGGACTCGGGAGCTGTGGTTGTCCAGCAGCGTCCCAAGGCTGAAAAACTAACTATACCTTTTCTTCCCAGAGGTCAGGAAAAAAAGGTGCAGCTACCAGCTGGAGAGATCTCAGAGTTCAGGTAGGATGAAGATCTCAGAGTTCAGGTAGGATGAAGATCTCAGAGTTCGGGTAGCATGAAGATCTCAGAGTTCGGGTAGCATGAAGATCTCAGAGTTCAGGTAGGATGAAGATCTCCGAGTTCATGTAGCATGAAGATCTCAGAGTTCAGGTAGCATGAAGATCTCAGAGCTCAGGTAGCATGAAGATCTCAGAGTTCAGGTAGCATGAAGAGCTCAGAGTTCAGGTAGGATGAAGATCTCAGAGTTCATGTAGGATGAAGATCTCAGAGTTCGGGTAGCATGAAGATCTCAGAGTTCGGGTAGGATGAAGATCTCAGAGTTCAGGTAGGATGAAGATCTCAGAGTTCAGGTAGCATGAAGATCTCAGAGTTCAGGTAGCATGAAGATCTCAGAGCTCAGGTAGCATGAAGATCTCAGAGTTCAGGTAGCATGAAGAGCTCAGAGTTCAGGTAGCATGAAGATCTCAGAGTTCAGGTAGCATGAAGATCTCAGAGCTCAGGTAGCATGAAGATCTCAGAGCTCAGGTAGCATGAAGATCTCAGAGTTCAGGTAGCATGAAGAGCTCAGAGTTCAGGTAGGATGAAGATCTCAGAGTTCATGTAGGATGAAGATCTCAGAGTTCATGTAGGATGACGAGCTCAGAGTTCAGGTAGGATGACGAGCTCAGAGTTCAGGTAGCATGAAGATCTCAGAGTTCAGGTAGGATGAAGAGCTTAGAGTTCAGGTAGGATGAAGATCTCAGAGTTCAAGTATGATGAAGATCTTAGAGTTCAGGTAGCATGAAGATCTCAGAGTTCAGGTAGGATGAAGATCTCAGAGTTCAGGTAGGATGAAGATCTCAGAGTTCGGGTAGCATGAAGATCTCAGAGTTCAGGTAGCATGAAGATCTCAGAGCTCAGGTAGCATGAAGATCTCAGAGTTCAGGTAGGATGAAGAGCTCAGAGTTCAGGTAGCATGAAGATCTCAGAGTTCATGTAGGATGACGAGCTCAGAGTTCAGGTAGGATGACGAGCTCAGAGTTCAGGTAGGATGAAGATCTCAGAGTTCAAGTATGATGAAGATCTTAGAGTTCAGGTAGGATGAAGAGCTCAAAGTTCAGGTAGGATGAAGATCTCAGAGTTCAGGTACGATGAAGATCTCAGAGTTCAAGTATGATGAAGATCTTAGAGTTCAGGCAGGATGAAGAGCTCAAAGTTCAGGTAGGATGAAGAGCTCAAAGTTCAGGTAGGATGACGAGTTCAGAGTACAGGTAGGATGAAGATCTCAGAGTTCAGGTAGGATGAAGATGATGCTGGATTAGCTGATGATGGGGGGCACATCGCTGGGATAACCAAAATGTTGAATTAAGAAGTTTTTTTTTTGTATTTGTTTGTTAATTTTGTTGTGTGACACTATGTGTTGGAGTATATGTCCTATTCTCTATTTAGCATTTAATGGGAACTTCTCAAAACTGGGTTGATACATACCAAAGGGTTTTCATAAAAAATTAAAACCTTTTTATTTAAGAAATACTCTGTTAATTATAACAGGCATTCGCGTAACATCTATCCACAGACAGATCTCTGGACTCCAGCAAATAAAAGATTAAAGCTACGAAGGATGAGGAGGAGGATGGAAGATTGCAGGTTCCAGCTGAAAATCTCTCAGTTATGGGGCGGTCACAAAGCTTCATGAGTTTTTGGACTTGATGTAGAACTATTATAATCTCAGCAGTTTCAGAGGTCTTCGCACCACCATCAGGCTCCGATGTAATGGAGCAAGCGAAGAGGTGGAGGATGGAAGGTTGCAGTTTCCAGTGGAGAACAACAGCAACAAGCAGCATGCTTTCACCAAACACATGTGGCTGCCCTTCAGCTTTCAGTTATTCTGTCCACTCCCCTTCGCTTTGGGAACAACAGGCTGTGGTTTTTCCTGGTCCTCTTGGAAACCCTCAGACATCCACACACCACTGCAGATCATGATTCCTATTAATTTTTATGATTCTCAGCCAGTTGTGGGACATTTGCTTGAGTAGGAGGCAAATTTCTGGGATGCAAAAACTAGAAGAAAAAGTCTTGTCTGTCTTTTTGAAGCAACAGCAGCAGCAATAACAGAAAATGTCTCTTTGCTTGTATTTACTTTATAATTAACTGCTTTACATAGTGGTGCTGGGTTCTAGAAAAATGGTGCTGGCCCTAATGAATACAGAATCCACAGTTTAAAAACGTCAATAAAAGAAGCCATTGTGCTCTACGATGCTAGAAAACATTTGGGGAATGGTTGTTTTATTTTATGATGTCTCTTAAATGTATTAATATGGAGGAAAAGTAAAAATAAGGATTCACCAATAACTGGAAGATTTAAAAAAGTATAAATTTTACTCTATTCCTTCCTGAACCCTAATAACTGATCATTTTGATGATTTCACAAACATGTTGGGTTGTTTTCAACCATTTTAAGAATTAAAAAGCCGTCATCTTATAATCCTCATCACCCCCAAAACTGGTGTAATTCAGAGCTGATCCTGAAAGAGCCCTGCATGGGTTCCTGTTGCTAATTTGCATATGCATGCATTTATACAAAAGGCATTGAGTCAGGAATAAAGCAATGATTCTCCCCCCTAAGTGGAAACACCACTTTAGTTTTACTCTGGTGGGAAAAACTAGCCCATTAGATGACAAAGAGGAGGCCACAATAGAAACCCCTGACCGGTGAAATGTGCAGCTACCTTTGTGCTCAGATGAAGCAACAGCTATTATGAATGTGTGCTTAGTTTCACACAAAGTTAAGGAAAGAGCTAGATTGCTGCACGAAAACATAATGACCTGGGAGACAATTAGTCAGAAAAGCTCCGAACGTCTAGCAGACAGCTTTCTTTCATTAATACTCAACCAACACAAAACTTAGTTGCTCCTTCATGGAAAAAGGCTCAAATGTAAAAGATGATGAGAATAGAGACGAGATGTCAAATAAGAGAAATGAAAACAGATGGAAAGAAACTAAGAAAAAGATTTTATTGTTTTGTCTGTGTCGTTGCTTCATTGTTTTTTCCCACTCATCTTTATCAGGATGTAATTTTTAATGAATATGATAATATGATAATAACAAAGCATCACTACGTAGCAACCACCTCACCTCTCTTGCAGCGTGACCTTGAACAGCTGCAGGAAAAAGGAGGGGTTGACTTTCCTCAAAAATCTAACAAAGAAAAGATAAAAGCTTATTTACAACTGCTTTATTTTTCTCTTCATCATCCCGGCCGTGTGTGTGTGCACACCAACGCTTTGTCATAAATTCTTCATAAGGCCTGGATAGTTCAGAGCAAGACACATGACATCAATTCCAGTTGATTCCCAATTTGTGTCAGAGCAGCAGATGCCGACGCAAGCTCTGATCGGCCCGTTAACATGCTACTGAAGAAGAGCTGAGGAGGGAGGATGGATGAGGGGAGGAGGCAAAACAAGGAGAAAAAACACCTTTGATATACCGTCAAACAACTTAGTTTAAATGTATCTGAAAGCGATTAAAGGAAAAGAGAGAGCTGAAGAAAATTCATGTTAGTAAAGAGGGACAGAGTTAAAGACGATGAGGGGAGAGGGTTGGAGACGTAAAGAAGATTAAGAGATGAGGAAGATAAAGAGAAAGATAAAAACTACTTTGAGGGGCAAAATGACAGAGCAGAAGAATAAAGTGATCAGGGAAAGTAAAGAAGAGTGAGAAGAAAGGCTGTGGTCATAAAGGGATGGACATGGTCAGCAACAATACTCAGGTAGGCTGTGCTGGTTAAACCAGGCCACGTTGGTACTAAGGGGCCCAAAGTGGGACAAGAAAACCTCCCCCCACCATTACACCAGCAGCAGGCTGAAGCGTTGATCCAAGGCAGGATGGATCCATGTTTTCATGATGTTTCCAGCAGATTCTGAGCCGAGCATCTGAATGTGGAGCTGAAATGGAGACTCATCAGACCAGCAACGTTTCTCCATCTTCTATTGTCCAGTGTTGGTGAGTGTGTGTGAATTGTAGCCTCAGTTTCCTGTTCTTAGCTGACAGGAGGCACCCGGTGTGTCTTCTGCTGCATCCTGGTCCAGAAAACTGCTGCTCTGGATATTTTCTCTTCTTCAGACCATCTCTGGAAACCCTGGAGATGGTTGTGGGTGGAAATCCCAGTAAACACATTCATCCCCTTTCTTCCTCATTCTGATGCTCAGATAGAACTTCAGCAGGTCGTCTTCGCCTTGTCTACATGACTACATGCTGCTGTGTGATCAGCTGGTTGGATATTAGTGTTAGCTAGCAGTTGAACGGGTGATAAGGTGATCCCTGTACGTATAACCTTTGTCAGACTTATGTTTTTCTGTGCTGCACCAGGTCTGGGACCAAACCTCCAAGCAAACCTGTTTATACGCTGAACGTTTTCCATGCAGTTCAGATGGATAGTTTTGAATCTGCTGGCACAATGTCCCACGCCCTGTCTGATACCACATATCGTTTCCACAAACCTTACAACAGGCTAATTCAGATGCAACATTCTCATTAACTGCAGTAAGAACCGGCTCCACAGGCTAACTAAAGCCACGGCTAACTTACTAACTGAAAGAAGCAATTGTGCACACTCACCATCTACCCTCATCCAAACCCTTATCGTGCAGTGTGGAGGCATAACCAGATAAATACATTGCTTAAAATTAAGATTTTAAGGAGCTAAAGAAAAACAATAATTAATACTAGATAACCATTACTTGACATGACATGAGCAGGGTGCTCTTTTTACTTTAAAAATAAGCGATAAGGTGCGGCCTGGGTGAGAGAAAACCGGACTGAAAGTCTCATATCACCACCCAGGACGTCTCTGTCCGCCGCTGACACACATGCAGACTTTGATATATGTGTGTGTGAAACAATGTTCTGATTCCAAATCTCTGCTTGTCAGTAATAGAAGTTTAATCAGAGTCTGGTTACTGTGGCGGAAACTCAGAGGAGGACGATTAGAGAGACAGAGGAAGACTCATCTGCTGCTGCTGTTTCATTTCCAAAATGAAATCAGTCTCACTGAGGATGATACATATGTTAATGCACACCCATGCACACCTCCCAGAACTTCGAATTAGCATGTGAGTAAACGTGATGTGTGTGTGTGTGTGTGTTTGTGTGTGTGTGTGTGTGTGTGTGTGTGTGTGTGTGTGTGTGTGTGTGATCTCCTTGCCGTTTGCTCCCTCACTGTTTCCCTCTGTTTGTGTGAGTGAGCTCTGATGTGCCACATGGTCGACAGGAGATGGTTTGTTTCTTCAGAGGAACAAAGTCTCATTGTCACATTTCAGCCTCCTGATGAACCATCACCAGCTGTCAACCCGCCACAGACCGGGAATTAATCACCGCGCCCAGGGAAAAACAAACAACTGCTGCCAATGTGCCCATTAGCAAGGCACAAATATGAGAAATGGAAGTTTATTTCTTTTTGTCTTATTGGAGGTTCAGTGACTTGTAGCTGGATGGAAATAAAGAAGTAGAATCAAACAGACAATGAACTGAATTTAAGCATCTTTTATCCAAACACAGAACTTTTAATATACACCAGAAAAACTTTATTAGTATCGTTCATTTCAACAGTGTTGTTACTCTTCTACCTCGCATTTAGCAGACTTTACATTTTTGTCCTTTAACTACTGTTGCTGCTGTAATGACAGGGCTGCACTGGTGGTTAGCACCGCAGCCTCACAGCTAGAAGGTCACCGGTTCGAGCCTCAGCTGGGGGGAGGTTCGAACCTGGGGGGCGGTGGCCTTTCTGTGTGGACTTTGCATGTTCTCCCCAGGTATGCCTGGGTTTTCTCTGGGTACTCTGGCTGATGTTAGGTTAACTGGCCACTCTAAATTCTCCCCAGGTGTGTGTGTGAGTGGTTGTGTGTCTCTCTGTCGGCCCTGCGATGAACTGGTGACCTATCCAGGTGTACCTGCCTCTCCTCACCTGCTGGCTCACCGTGGCTGGGATAGGCTCCAGCTTCCCTGCAACCCGTAATGGACAAAGCGGTACAGATAATTAATAAACGAGTGTGTGTGTATGTTACCTCCAGTTGTCTCCAGGTGTGTGTGAGGTTGTGTATTTTGGCATTGAAGTTGCTGGGTAGTTGAGTTCCACTCCTCCTCAGGGATGACGCTCGGCCCAGCAGGCTGCTCTTCCTGTTCTCCATCAGCATCAGCTCGGCGTGGCTGCTCTGTAGACGCCACAGATGACAGACACGTGTCACACATCCACAGGTACAACCACACAGATCACTGTGACACCAGAATACTCTGTGGATTCATGTGTTATAGCATCTATGTGAATCCCTTCAGTTTAAACATAAGATTTCACCTGACTGTTGATGTTTATATTGAAACAGAAGAGGCTGTATCTCCACCAGAGTCCACTGTAAATGCTGTAAATTGAAGCTGAAGAAACCTGTGCAGGGCCTTGGAGGAATCTCATTTGTTACATATATTCGGTAGATTTTCCTCCCTCTCTGAATTCCCAGATGAGTTCAGTTTATGAGGAATTTGCATGGAAACCTGTTCATCTAAAGCAGGGCTACTCAATTCGGTCCTACGAAGGCCGCAATCCAGCAGGTTTTCCATGTATCCCTGCACCAACACACCTGAGTCAAATGAGGGATACATGGAAAACCTGCTGGATTGCGGCCCTCGTAGGACCGAATTGAGTAGCCCTGATCTAAACCATTCCAGTTTTATCTGTCAAGCTGTGTTGATCTCTCTCTCACTGTTGATGTTCTTGTCATTCTTCTTTTCCTTATTTCATCCTGATTCAGTTAGATGTGCAGAATTCTTCATTTTCATTTACTTCACTATAAAACCATCACTTCCTTCCTCTGTCTTTCTCTCTATCCCTTTACGTTCATCCCCTCTCATCACTTTCTTCTCCTATTATTAAATAATTAATTAATTAATTTATTTTCTTTTGGGGGGGGGGGGGGGGGGGTGTAATTTCCCATTTCTCTCTTCTCTTTCTCCTCTTTTCATTTTCTACATCAATAGCTACTTGATTCTACTTTTCCCTTGTCGTTTATCATTAACGCCCGGCCCCATTTGAATATTTAAATGTCTCTTCTCTGACTTTGTGTGTGTGTGTGTGTGTGTGTGTGTGTGTGTGTGTGTGTGTGTGTGTGTGTGTGTGTGTGTGTGTGTGTGTGTGTGTGTGTGTTTGCTGCGCTGTCATCAAAGAGGCGGCGGCCATTTTTCAACGTCAACGATTCTGATGGAGATGCTATCTCTCCGCGCTTCATGCCCATCCATCCCCTTCACTTAGCTAATAACCACGGCGTGAAAAACAAGGGATCAACAGTAAAAAAAATAGACGAGTGGAAGGTAAATATGTTGGCTTCACATTCTTCCAACAGTCAGGAAATTATACAATTTACTTGCTGATGGCAAATATTGATTTAAAAAGGGGACATGGTTGCTGGGGGGGGGGTGTTGTGTTGTTTGTTTGAAGGATGCCACTGATCCAAAGTCAAAGAAAAGAGGGAGAAGGGGGTGAGCAGAAGATAGACGCGCCGATTAAAATGCATGAGATCCGAAGTTTGAGATAAGTGCTGAGAGAGGGATCTTGGAGGAATGGGCGAGTGGTGGGAGGGGGATGCATGGATGGCTAGTTGTGATGTATTCATGCCTCCAGTCAATCTCCATGCAAGGATGGACTAAGAAGCACAGGCCTGAGGACAGAGAGAGACACAAAGATGGGAGGAGAAAGACAAAAACTGAGACAACAGATTGTGAACAAGGGATAGAAAAATAGAGAAAAATATAACTAGCTGGGAAAATTTGAAGGACACCAGCTAACACTTGAGATGTGACAGAATAAACCCAACTAAAACCGTTCTGGGTTAACCAGCAGACTCAGTTTCCACAGTCAGCTAGTCGCTGTTTTATTAACAGATGTGTTCAGGGTTTCTTACCCAATGCAGCACTAAAACGTATCCCTTGCATGCCTCCTTATGTCTCTCACACAAACACACCACCTCTCTGCAAAAGGCAGCTCCTTAGATCTAGTTTTAGCACTTTCATGGCACGCTCCGAAGTTAGAGGCAGAAAGAAGGAGGAGCAGCTGACAAGGACGTGAAGAGACAAGGAGGAAATAAAGGAATTCTGTCACTTCTAATGAAAACGTGAAAAGATGAGTTTATATGAAGTTTTTCTTGGCCCTAAACCCCAATTACCAAACTAATATAAAGTTCTCTTCGCTACAGATTAGCTAACTGTTAGCATGTTGAGATGGAAGAACTGAACCTTGGAAAACAAGTTGGAAATCTGTCCCAGTGCTGGTTGCCGAGCCAGCTGGTGCTTTCAGAACCTGAAAAGTTCCCAATGGCCAAAAAAGAACAAAAAAAAAAGGTGATTCTTCTTCAAAAAGGATGATGCCATTGGTGGGCAAAGACTGGGATTACCCGAAAGCCAGAACATTATGTTACTTAATACCAGACTAAATACTGTGTGATGCTGTCATGTCAATATGGAGAAAACCTCTGAGGAAGGTTTCCACCACCTGCTTCATCTATGACACCAGGATTGAAAAGGTCCGACCCGGTACTAGAAGGTGGACCTGATGAAGAGGACGACCCGGTACTAGAAGGTGGACCTGATGAAGAGGACGACCCGGTACTAGAAGGTGGTCCTGATGAAGAGGACGACCCAGTACTAGAAGGTGGTCCTGATGAAGAGGACGACCCGGTACTAGAAGGTAGTCCTGACGAAGAGGACGACCCGGTACTAGAAGGTGGACTTGATGAAGCAGACAACCAGGGTACTAGAAGGTGGACCTGATGAAGAGGACGACCCGGTACTAGAAGGTGGTCCTGATGAAGTGGCCGGAAAGTGTATCAAAAAGAGTTTTGATTTTATTTATTTAGGACTCGTTCTGACGTTCAAAGTTGAACTTGTAATTGAGTTTGTATAAAAACATTAAAGAGCTCTGCTGGATAAATGCTTTGCAAAGCAGATGAGCGGGAAAGGAGGGGGAGTAGGGATGGGGAGGGATGGGGAGTAGAGGAGGAGAAAATCAACAAGCAATCATAAGTTTAATTTGGTCTCCATATTAATGAGCACAGAGCTGAAATGTCAGCAGAAATGCAGTCATACATGAAAAACATCTAATGCATTTTGAACATTAGTCTTTTTTTCTTCGCTCTTCTCGTAGATTCATCTTATCCTCCAAATGAGGGAAGTTTGTCAGAGGCTGGGTAACAAGGGGATTTAGTCAAAAGTTTGGGGGCAGTGATAAGGATGCATCTCCACCCTCTTCATCAGCATCAGCATCATTGTCTCTTTTAAACAGAGTCCTGTTTCTTTTCTCATACTAAACTTCAAATTTTCTTTTAATTTTACACACATATATATTTATTTATTTATGTATTTAAATTTTTATATTTAGAGAATATCTTGTTTGATCATCATGTTTCATCTACTTTTTTTTCCTTAGGTTTATTCTTTGTATTGTTGAATGGTTGAAAACTACTCGCTTCTCTTTAATTTAAACTTCCACACTAGAGTTTGTCTCTTTTCAAGCTCTTATGCATTCAACCTACAGTGAAGACAAAATCCATAGGAGTCATTAGAAGTGAGTTTTAGCCACTTTAATTCTAAATGAAATATGCATGGTGCCTTTAACTGGATTAAGCATTTGTCAGTGACATATTATCATGTTACGGTGCACAGCGCTGCTATTTGAGTCATCATTCTCAACCACTTTGGATCAATCTTTAAGGATTCAAGATTTTCTCATCATCTTGTATTTTATTTATAAAAATACACAAGCTAAACCAAAATGTTTCTCACAAGCTTCTGGTTCAATGGACCTTTGGAGGGTCAGAAATGATCAAATTTAGATGCATCAAAACCAGAAAATTTAACTTTCTGTATCTTAACTGAACAAATGAAGGTAATGTTGGCAGAAGCCGAAATGAGAAACACCAGTACCTGGAAGTGAAAAGCCTGGACACTCTACAGCATGAACAAAGCAGGAATGTCCACTTCTAGTCCTGGTGGGCCACTTTCCCTGATCTAACACACCTTATTCAAATCAAACAGATCATCCCACCAGGCGTCGTCAAGTTACACAAAACCAGCTAACCAGGTTAATGCAAGTCAGGTGCATTGAAGAAGGGAAACATCTAAAACCTGCAGGACAAACTTCGAGTTTTAATAAGCATGACTATATAAGAAAAATACTTCTATGCATGTTCCAAAGAGCCAAACAAATGACATTTCCTACCTCACCCTTTATCACCGAAGTTAGCAAATCTTGCTTTAAAGAAAGCAAGTTGACAGCTGTAACATGACGCTTCCACAGAATCTCATATTACCAGAGCTGTGTACTCTGACCCAGACAATCTGCTGTTAACCAGAGGAATTCATGTTATATTGTTGTTGCAGGTTGGAGTTCATTATTTCTGCAAGCAATTCACAATGAACTGTAAGTATGCTGCTACAGACACACTTTGCTCCAGGATTTTCCCAATACTGGGAAACAAGTTGGGAAATACCTGCCAGTTTACTTGCCACATCTATTTGTATTATTACTAAAAAGATACATTATACAGCAATAATGAGGTGCTACTACTATATAAAGAAGAAAAGTAGACATTCATCACGATGCATGGATAAGGATTCATAATCATCATCATCAAATCTAATCATGAGGTGCCTAAAGATTCCTACAACTAATGAATTCATTGCATCTGTCTATTTGTAGGTGACTCTGTTATCTGAACAGCCTTGATGTTACTCAGTAAGCATGTTTAGAACTTTTTAGATCATCTTGAAAATGTTTTTCATCGCATGTGATGGAGAAGGGCAGAGTCCTCAGTCTGGGTTGGAAATGATCCTTCAATTCAAACAGAGGAGGTTGAGAATCTCCGCATCTCGTTTAGAAGTGATGGTGGGATAAAGAGAGAGATGGACAGATGGATTGGAGCTCTGCTCTGCTCCGATGTGGTGAAGAGTCACCTCAGTTGAAAGGCAAAGCTTTCGATATACCACATCTATTTTTCAACGTTCAGCCGTGGTTGTTTGATCATGGATAGAAGTGACTGACATGAGCTCCCTCTGTAAGGTGGAGATGCATCCTTATCACTGCCCCCAAACTTTTGACTAAATCCTCTTGTTACCCAGCCCCTGCGAGAAGAGCGAAGAAAAAAAGACTAATGTTGAAAATGCATTAGATGTTTTCAGTTCTGCAGCTGGTCTATAAAGCTCTGACCCAGTCCCAGAACCCTCAGGTCATCTGGATCTGGTCTCTTCTCCACGTTAGGACCCACCTGTTCTCTGCTGTATTTCAATAGTTTTTATTTTAAGAAGTCCAAATCTGCATATTTTTCTTTTTATCTTGAATTTTTAAACTTTATCCTGTTAATACGGTTTTTATCCTCATAATTTATGTTCATAAACTATGTTTCTTGTTTTCTGATGTTTCAGAGTTTCTGTAAAGCCGCCTGTCGTTGACTTGTTACGCTTGTCCTGCCCTGCATTACTGTTCCTGAGACACTGATGAGGATAAAACAGATAGACCTCAGGGGCTCCGGAGATCTAGCAGAGTTTTAAGAGTTAAACATACTATTCTATTCTACAGTCATTTAGCAGACGCTTTTATCCAAAGCGACTTACATTTGAGAGTAAGAACAACACAAGCATGAATTCAAACAAGATGGGACGTCATAATTAAGTGATAGTACTGAATTTAAAACATAGCTTTTGATTTATGTATTCATGAAGCTTAATAGTCAACATTCAGCCTTTTCTCTTTTGAAAGGCGCTGTGGTGGTGCACGGTGTTCCTACAAACAGCGTTGTCGTTACACAGCTGATTTTTCAATTCTGGCTCAGCATTTGTAAGCTTTGATTTGTGTTTCAGCGTAGGTTCCATTTAGAGCTATCGTCCATGCAGCTACACTGATCTCCTGTCAGTCTCGGCTTTGTCTTGCTTGTTTTGAGAGTCATCATTCATGAGAAATGAGGAATATGACTCCTGCAGCTTGGTGGGAATTGTTCTCCACCTTTTCCCAGCCTCCTCCCATTTAACCCCTCCTAATTCACCCAAGCACTCGCTTGTTTTCTTCCCAAAAAATAGTGTGTGTGTGTGTGTTTGTGTGTGTGTGTGTGTCTCCAGCTGAGATGGATTTTCGAAGAGCTCTGAAAGAGCAGGAAATGGCTCTGTGACACCCCATTTATACTGCCCAACACTTCAATGTGTGTGTGTGTGTGTGTGTGTGTGTGTGTGTGTGTGTGTGTGTGGGTGTGTCACATAAACATGTTTTAATGATCTCAGCTCTACAAACAGCCTTTAGTTTATGTTTACTGCAACGACTCCTACCCTTTAACGTTCTAAAATGATACTGAACCAGTTTTTACAAAAACTGGGAAACATTTGTTCAAACGTGATTGTTTCGTCTGTGAATGACATAACAGACACGTTAGAGGAAAACAGACAACAATGAAAAAGGTCTTCACCAAATCATTACCACAAACTTTTGCTTCTTCCAGGGGAATTAAATCTATCTTTAACCCATTTTACTTGCTCTAGATACCTCTGAAAAATAAGACTGATAAATATTATGTAAAAAACCTGCTTGTACATCAAAGTGACAGTAACATATACTGTATATATCCAAGTGGACAAGGTTATGTTGGGGAAAAAATCAAATCTATTGTTCATATACTATACAACGAGCAGGACTCCGGGAACTAAACCTGATTTTATATTTTCAGTAATAATAAATATTTCTATTTTCTTTATTTAACATCAAACTTCAAACACGTGTTTCTGGAAGTTTCTTCATGACCAAATAAGCTTTTGTCTACAAAGAGAGGAAAAAGAAAAAGAGACTTTCTCTCTTTCCAAATGAGGCAACAATAAGGGACTGTGCAACATGGTTTAATTGTTACCATGGAAACCAGATGAATGAGCCATTTGACTGGCCAGTAGAGGCAGCTTGCTATTCAGCCCTGCAGCAAGTCATGTGTGATTTTGTGTGTTTTTCAGGTTGTGTATTTTGTTATGTGCAACTTAACTGAAAACAGCAAACTATACATAAGTAAATCAAACGACTATTAAAACCTGTGATCTATGCACAGATATCCTGACTGGTGTCATGGTTTTGGGCTGAGGTTAGTTTTTCCCAGCTACCACTGAAAGCATCTTTCCTCAAGCACTGATTGCTGATGCTCTCCACCTGTGTTGCTCCCTTAAGGTAAGCAGTATTCTTACTATTTTGCCAACTTTTGGGGGTTCACAGAAGTCTCTCCTCTGGTTTTCATCCTGTGATGGTCAGACAGACAGGGTCGGCTACGTGTTGGAGACCAGCCTTCATTTGTGCTATGGGACTTGTCCTCTTGGGTTAGAATCTGTCCTTGGTGGAATATGCACATAAGCTTTGCCCTCTTCAGCCATTGGACTCACTCCTTTTCAGGTGGTCAACAGATGTCAACCTCCAGTATTTGAGCCTCAAGAGGTAGAGGCCTGGGTTCCTTCAGCTCACGTGGTCGTCCACCGCTGTCATCGTGCATGGCGCAGGGCTAGAGCAGCCCTTTTACAAACATAACAGCAGTACATGACTGCGGCTGACCGACGAAGGTCTGCAGCTTCCAACTACCAGGTAGAACAGTCAGTTTGGCTGACCACTAAGGACCTTACTCTGCATGTGGAGAATGGGAAGTTGGCCACATGGTTTTTTGTTCCTTTCCACATCTCTAAGGTACTAAATCATCTGGTTGTACATTTTCATCTGCCTAGAGCTCTGCAGGTCCAGCCCTCGTTTCCAAGGTTAAGCCTGCTCCTACCTGTCCTCTGGTTCCTTCCTCCAGACCCCCTCCTACGCCCGGTTCTTTGAGGGCGGCCTGGTCTATCGGGTGCGCCGCATCCTGCGTTCTCGCCACCGTGGTCGCTCTCTCCAGTGCCTGGTCGATTGTGAGGGGTGTGGTCCTAAAGGAGTGCTCCTGGGTTCTTGCTCGTCATGCCGCGGATCCTACCCTGCTGGCCCATTTCCACCCCTGTCATCTAGATCAGCCTGGTGGGTCATCATGGGTCAACCCTTGGGGTGGTGTTACTGCCGTGATTTTGGACTGAAGTTGGTTATTCCCAGCTACCTCTGAAAGCATCTTTCCTCAAGCACTGATTGTTGATGCTCTCCTCCTGTGTTGCTCCCTAGTTAAGCAGCAGTCTAACTGCTTGTCACCACCAGATCTTCAGAGTTATCTCCGCAGCAAATCCAACCCTACTCAATCTGCTTTTTGACCTTTGTTTACGACCTGTTTCTCCTTCCCAGGATCCTTTGTACTTGCCTGCTCCAGCCTGGTAATCTTTGCTTCCTCCATGTGGTTTTCCCATTTTTTGGCTCTTGGACTGACTTATCGGATTGTAGTTGGATTGTAACCAAGCTTGTTAGTCCTTGTTGGATGGATGAAAAGGAACACCGGACCTTAAAGAAACCCCTGTCTGAATCTAAGTTTTGGATCTTTATTACTTCTCTAGTTTTCATTCCAGATAATCACCTGTTAACCTGTTGCTCACAGCTGTCAAGCGAAGATACCTGTAAGGATCTCCTCACCTCTGTTGGTACGTTTCCTCACTGCCAGAGTCATACACTTTCTCACCTCTGTTCTTAGGTCCACAGAAGAGCCAGCTGCCAGAACCAGAAATTACTTTCAAGACACTGTGCCTGAGTCACAATGAAATCTTAATTGTCCAGTTCTGAGGTCTCTGATCCTCTGTGGGTTCAGTCTGTTGAGTCATTACAGCTGGTCTAAAAATATTTCCTTGTTTATAAGAAATTTTCAATATGGAGACGTTGAAAAAGAAACAACAACAATACAATACATCAGGGCTGCATGATGGTGTGGTGGTTAGCACCGCGGCCTCGCAGCAAGACTCACTCGCTGGTTGGAGCCTCGGCTGGGGGAGTTTTGAACAGCAGCCTTTCTGTGTTGAATTTTCATGTTCTCCAGGTGTATGCCTGGGTTCTCTCTGGGTACTCTGACTTCCTCCCACCATCCAAAGACATGCATGGTCACTATAAATTCTCTCTAGGAGTGTAAGTAGTTGTTCGTCTCTGTGTTGGCGCTGTGATGATGGACAGGTGACCTGTTCAGGGTGTACCCTGCCTTTCGTCTGCTTGCAGGGAAAGGCTCCAGCTTGACCGATACCTGAATTGGACCAAGTGGTATAAAAAAAGGACAGATGGGATACAATAAATCATGATGGCAGGAGACAGACTTTACCTGACTTTTACCATTTACAATCTTTACCTGAAGACAAAATCTTAATATCAACTATGAAATTAAACCCAATATGATCAAGTTCAGTCCTCTACATGTTTACATGACACTACAAACAGCAGTATTTTTGTGTTCATAAAACTAAAACTGGATTTGTAAAGTGCATGTAAACATGTTGGTCTAACCAATCTTATAAAAACTACATAAATTCAGCTGGGATCTACTTGATCCTGTACACAATCAGCTAGATGTCAGCGTTTCACTGTTCAGCACCATGGACAGCGCACAAGAAAGTCATTCAAAGGCTCCCTGATTACTCTGTCTGGAAAACAGTGGTGGATCTAGACTTTTATAAATGAGGGAGCAAGAGGCTGGGCAAGACTTTATCGGGGTGGGGGTGTTGCCTTTGTCTAACTCTGCTTAGATAACTGTGGTCACATTAGAGAGACATGAGAAATAAAGCCTCTTTGCATTCATAAACTGGCTCACCAAATGGATATATTTCGAAAAGTTGAAAACGGTCTGTATAAATGTTACGGCTACTGCCAATTGCTGGCAGCTGCAGCTCATTCCTGCCATTAATTGCCTGTGTGGAGGCTCTGTCTGGAGTGGCTGGAGCCGGCACACCTCAATCTCCTCCCTTCTGACTGGTTAATCATCGGACCAATCAGGCTGCAGCTTAGAAGAAGCTTATGCTGAAAAGGCTGCAGCAGAAGCCAGTCAGGAGGGGGAGAGCCGGAATGGCTCAGGCCGCTTTTCCCCTCACATTGTGCACCAGGTGTGTGCGGGTGTCGCGACAACCTCTTTTGTCACTGTGGGTGCTTTAGGGGTTTAGTTCTGTGTGGTTAGTTTACTTCTGTGTGATTGTTTTCAGTGCTGGGCTAGGTTAGTGTTTTGTGTTGTGACGACGGTCACTTTAGTTTATGGGCCTGCTGCTTTTTGTTTGGTTTTAGTTTCACCACCGAGTGGCGGTTGTGTTTCGTTTGCACTCGGTGTGTGTTTGGTATAGGGTTTTGTTTGTTTGTTTCTGCAGGTCCGCTAACCCCAGCACACTTTGCCTTTCTGTTACAGGTTTCACTCACCGTTCACAGGTTTTAATAAAACGTGCTTATTTTACTTAACCATCTGTCCTCAACGTTCTTTTTTTGTTACGCCCAAACATACCCCTTATATTGGGTCGTAACAATAAAGGAAAGTTGGTTGTTTTGGGTGCAGTATGCTGTGGCTAGCTTCACATTGCTGGGCTTCTGATTCTACGCCTGGGGTCTGTCTAGCCTCCTGTTTACATGAAACTGAATCATGTTGCGCTTGCTTAGTTAGTGCTAAGTAAGAAGATACTAAGGTTCTCTTTTAGCATCTTTATAGTTTATTTTCAGCTCCAATGTGAAAATCTTGATGAACTGAGTTGATGTGTAGTCCCTAAATACACTCACTGAAAACTAAATATCACAAGTTTTCCCCACATTAGTTTAAAACTAAACTACTGCTAGCATAGAGCTAGATTAGCACTGCTACATAGCTTCATGCTAACATCAGGTTACTAGCCAGACATAACTTTAGTAGTTGTACTTGAACAGGAAGAAAATCTCTTCTAGAAATGTGCAGCCACATGTCAATACTTAGTTGAATTAGGAATTAGGAAACTACTTTAATATTTATAACTGTGTCTAGAAAGATGTTTCTCTCCTCCTCCAGTAACCCATCAACCACCTGAGGTAGTACCTGAGATGTCAAATCACATTTCAGGTGGCCAGTGCCATACTGGACCTGTCTAACTCCGTCCCTGTTGTATAACTTATTAGGTTTCTATTGGCCCTGTTGTGAGCCATGGTTTTAGTCTCCAGGAGGCCATTTAAGGACTATTACATACTGCTGCACTACTATTGTTCTATCTCCTGTCAGTAGTCAGTAAATGTAAGGGACCTCTAGTGGTGACTTGTGTCATTGCACCATGCAGAACAGTATTGAACCACCGCACATGCAGGCTGAGTGCTCCACCACAGTCATTTGTCTGATCCTTGGAGTAGATCTGTCAGTGAGTATGACTGCTTCTTGTTTATTTAAGTTAGCTCCTACTTGTGAGCATCATAATAGTCTCTGAAGCTTTGTATTTTCAGTTGTAAAACTGAGCTAATTATGCTAATGCTAATCAGGAGCTAAATGTTAGCATAGGTAGCAGTAGGCTGTGTTGCTTAATTTTGGGCCTCATTTCTGTTATGTGTCCTTGCACAGTTGCCTTTATTTGCTGCGTATTTCTTCACCTGTGAGTGGATTCTATTGTGACAATGTTATGTGTTCAGCTTATATGTTATCGTTGCCTATAGATTGGTTACCTTGAGTTGTCATTAACCCGTAAGGAGTAAGAGAAAGGTTGCATATATTTTAGTTGATGTTAATATACTGTATATTTTGATTTCGTATTGCAGTTTTACAAACTTGGAAGAACTCAGTAAAATCAGCTCAACCTAGAGTCAAGTCTACTGAGTCTTTTGTGTTAGCTATCTGTCTAGCAATACTGGTGACGTATCTGCCAGGACAGAATAACTATAGTACTAGGATCAAGAAATGTGCTAAAATGTTATAAATTCACTCTTACAGCATCTTAATCCTACACAATATGCATACTACATATTAAAGCTTTTCTTTGTAGTAGCATAAATATGAGCAAATATTCATAGACGAGCAATGTGGGCTTCACTTAGAAACATGAAGGGAACTGTGGGGCAAATTTCAGATCTTGCCATTGAAGGACGACATGCTCCTCCTTGAAAATGAGCCATGGGACTTAAAAGCCATAATTTTCTTCTAAAGTTTTTCTTTTCAGTTCTAATGGCTTGAACAGCAGCAATGTGTTGTTAGGGGAGTGAGTTGATTTGTTAATCATATCAGTGGTGTGTGTGTGTGTTGTGAGCCTCTGTGTGTGAGGTTAGGGTTACAGTCTTACTGAGAGGAGCAGGTGTTGGTCAACAACACCGCCTCTGTTGCTGGCTTCCGCCACTTTGTCAGGGTGTGCGTGTGTGTGTGTGTGTGTGTGTGTGTGTGTGTGTGTGTGTGTGTGTGTAAATGAAGTAAAGGAGAATATGGAGGCTAAAAATGAGGTCTTCATTTACCTAAAAGACTTGAAGACAGGTTATAAACCCCCTTGGATTTTTTTTTTTTTCTTTAATTAAAGTCTTTTTAAATCCTTGTTTCTAGTCTTTTGGTAACTCTTAATTCTTTTGATATTGAAGAAACCTCTTTTATTTGTCCCACTACAACAAAACAATGTTGAGCAGTTTTATGAGGATTTATGTAAAGTGTTTTTGGGAGAAAGTGTTACAGGGAGACTGTCATTTTTCAGATTCAGTCAGCTGGCATTTGGTGTGGAAATGTTTAATGAAGGGACTTAGGCTACGTTCACACTGCAGGCTGAAGTGACCAAAATCCGATTTTTTTGCCCCTATGTGACCTGTATCTGATCTTTTCATGACAGTCTGAACGACACAGATCCAATTTTTTCAAATGCAACCCAGGCCGCTTGGATACGTGGTCCTAAATCCGATACGAATCTGATCTTTTGCCATGCGACTTCAGTCTGAACGGCCAGGTTGCATTAATCCAACCTACACGTCATACACATTATTGTTTATAAACTCTTATCTGGAAAGGCCCACACATCACTCTCCATCACTCCTGACTGCAACTCCTTACCCACGTTTCTCTGTACAGACGTTGCTGCCACTGCTCCACAAATACCATGGCCAAATATCTGGCTCTCCTCTATTGCAATCTCTAAAAATAATACCATCGAAAATGTGGTACGGTTGGATAAAAAATTAAAAATTGTAACATAAGCTCCACTGTTACCGTCCATGTTTACTTCCGCAAACATGAAGACGTCTCAAGCTCACTGTCACATCATTGTGTCTTCTACGCATGCAGGACACTTTTGGTGCGCATAAGGTTCATAGAGGAGATCACATACAAGTCGCATTTAATTGGAAATGTGAACAGACTCTCAAAAAAATCGGATTTCACAAAAAAATCCGAATTGAGCATCATGCCCTGCAGTATGAACCTAGCCTTAGACACATATATCAATACAAACCAACAACGCTGCAAACATTCAGTACATTCAAAATCCTCTTCATCAGGTCTGCCTTCTAGTACCAGTTCATCCTCTTCATCAGTCCTGCCTTCTAGTACCAGTTAATCCTCTTCATCAGGTCCGCCTTCTAGTACCAGTTCATCCTCTTCATCAGGTCTGCCTTCTAGTACCAGTTAATCCTCTTCATCAGGTCCGCCTTCTAGTACCAGTTCATCCTCTTCATCAGGTCTGCCTTCTAGTACCAGTTCATCCTCTTCATCAGGACCGCCTTTTAGTACCAGTTCATCCTCTTCATCAGGTCCGCCTTCTAGTACCAGTTCATCCTCTTCATCAGGACCGCCTTCTAGTACCAGTTCATCCTCTTCATCAGTCCTGCCTTCTAGTACCAGTTCATCCTCTTCATCAGGACCGCCTTCTAGTACCAGTTCATCCTCTTCATCAGTTCTGACTTCTAGTACCAGTTCATCCTCTTCATCAGGACCGCCTTCTAGTACCAGTTCATCCTCTTCATCAGGACCGCCTTCTAGTACCAGTTCATCCTCTTCATCAGGACCGCCTTCTAGTACCAGTTCATCCTCTTCATCAGGACCGCCTTCTAATACCAGTTCATCCTCTTCATCAGGACCGCCTTCTAGTACTAGTTCATCCTCTTCATCAGGACCGCCTTATAGGACCAGTTTATCCTCTTCATCAGGACCGCCGTCTAGTACCGGGTCATCCCATTCATCAGGACCGCCTTCTAGTACCAGTTCATCCTCTTCATCAGGACCGCCTTCTAATACCAGTTCATCCTCTTCATCAGGACCGCCTTCTAGTACCAGTTCATCCTCTTCATCAGGACCGCCTTCTAATACCAGTTCATCCTCTTCATCAGGACCGCCTTCTAGTACCAGTTCATCCTCTTCATCAGGTCCGCCTTCTAGTACGGGTCGTCCTCTTCCTCAGGACCGCCTTCTAGTACCAGTTCATCCTCTTCATCAGGACCGCCTTCTAATACCGGGTCGTCCTCTTCATCAGGACGTCCTTCTATTACCGGGTCGTCCTCTTCATCAGGACCACCTTCTAGTACCGGGTCTTCCTCTTCATCAGGACCGCCTTCTAGGACCAGTTCATCCTCTTCATCAGGACCGCCTTCTAGTACTAGTTCATCCTCTTCATCAGGACCGCCTTCTAGTACCGGGTCATCTTCTTCATCAGTACCGCCTTCTAGGACCAGTTCATCCTCTTCATCAGGACCGCCTTCTAGTACCGGGTCTTCCTCTTCATCAACACAGCCTTCTAGGACCGGGTCGTCCTCTTCATCGGGACAGCCTTCTAGGACCAGTTTATCCTCTTCATCAGGACCGCCTTCTAGTACCGGGTCTTCCTCTTCATCAACACAGCCTTCTAGGACCAGTTTATCCTCTTCATCAGGACCGCCTTCTAGTACCAGGTCGTCCTCTACCTCAGGACAGTCTTCTAATACCAGTTCATCCTCTTCATCAGGACCACCTTCTAGTACCGGGTCGTCCTCTTCATCAGGACCACCTTCTAGTACCAGTTCATCCTCTTCATCAGGACCGCCTTCTAATACCGGGTCGTCCTCTTCATCAGGACCACCTTCTAGTACTAGTTCATCCTCTTCATCAGGACCGCCTTATAGGACCAGTTTATCCTCTTCATCAGGACCGCCGTCGAGTACCGGGTCATCCCATTCATCAGGACCGCCTTCTAGTACCAGTTCATCCTCTTCATCAGGACCGCCTTCTAGTGCCAGTTCATCCTCTTCATCAGGTTCGCCTTCTAGTACCAGTTCATCCTCTTCATCAGGACCCCCTTCTAGTACCGGGTAATCTTCTTCATCAGGACCGCATTCTAGTACTAGTTCATCCTCTTCATCAGGACCGCCTTCTGGTACCAGTTCATCCTCTTCATCAGGGCCACCTTCTAGTACCGGGTCGTCCTCTTCATCAGGACAGCCTTCTAGGACCAGTTTATCCTCTTCATCAGGATCGCCTTCTAGTACCAGTTCATCCTCAGGACCGCCTTCTAGTACCAGTTCATCCTCTTCATCAGGACCGCCATCTAGTACCAGGTCGTCCTTTTCATCAGGACCACCTTCTAGTACCAGTTCATCCTCTTCATCAGGACTGCCTTCTGGTACCAGTTCATCCTCTTCATCAGGACCGCCTTCTAGTACCAGTTTATCCTCTTCATCAGGACTGCCTTCTAGTACCAGTTCATCCTCTTCATCAGGACCACCTTCTAGTACCAGTTCATCCTCTTCATCAGGTCCGCCTTCTAGTACGGGTCGTCCTCTTCCTCAGGACCGCCATCTAGTACCAGGTCGTCCTCTTCATCAGGACCGCCATCTAGTACCAGGTCGTCCTCTTCATCAGGACCGCCTTCTAGTACCAGTTCATCCTCTTCATCAGGTCCGCCATCTAGTACCAGGTCGTCCTCTTCATCAGGACAGCCTTCTAGTACCAGTTCATCCTCTTCATCAGGACTGCCTTCTAGTACCAGTTCATCCTCTTCATCAGGACCACCTTCTAGTACCGGGTCGTCCTCTTCATCATGACCACCTTCTAGTACCGGGTCGTCCTCTTCATCATGACCACCTTCTAGTACTAGTTCATCCTCTTCATCAGGACTGCCTTCTAGTACCAGTTTATCCTCTTCATCAGGACCACCTTCGAGTACCGGGTCGTCCTCTTCATCATGACCACCTTCTAGTACCGGGTCGTCCTCTTCATCATGACCACCTTCTAGTACCGGGTCGTCCTCTTCATTATGACCACCTTCTAGTACCGGGTTGTCCTCTTCATCAGGACCACCTTCTAGTACCGGGTCGTCCTCTTCATCAGGTCCGCCATCTAGTACCAGGTCGTCCTCTTCATCAGGACAGCCTTCTAGTACCAGTTCATCCTCTTCATCAGGACTGCCTTCTAGTACCAGTTCATCCTCTTCATCAGGACCACCTTCTAGTACCGGGTCGTCCTCTTCATCATGACCACCTTCTAGTACCGGGTCGTCCTCTTCATCATGACCACCTTCTAGTACTAGTTCATCCTCTTCATCAGGACTGCCTTCTAGTACCAGTTTATCCTCTTCATCAGGACCACCTTCGAGTACCGGGTCGTCCTCTTCATCATGACCACCTTCTAGTACCGGGTCGTCCTCTTCATCATGACCACCTTCTAGTACCGGGTCGTCCTCTTCATTATGACCACCTTCTAGTACCGGGTTGTCCTCTTCATCAGGACCACCTTCTAGTACCGGGTCGTCCTCTTCATCAGGACCACCTTCTAGTACCGGGTCGTCCTCTTCATTATGACCACCTTCTAGTACCGGGTCGTCCTCTTCATTATGACCACCTTCTAGTACCGGGTCGTCCTCTTCATCAGGACCACCTTCCTCTGAGCCGAGCATCTGAATGTGGAGCTGAAATGGACACTCATCAGACCAGCAACGTTTCTCCATCTTCTATTGTCCAGTGTTGGTGAGTGTGTGTGAATTGTAGCCTCAGTTTCCTGTTCTTAGCTGGCAGGAGGCACCCGGTGTGTCTTCTGCTGCATCCTGGTCCAGAAAACTGCTGCTCTGGATAGTTTCTCTTCTTCAGACCATTCTCTGGAAACCCTGGAGATGGTTGTGGGTGGTAATCCCAGTAAATACTCAGACCAATAAACCGCTGAGAGTAGCTACCTTTTTTCTGCTCTTGTACATTAATCTTCACATTTAATCTGGACACTGGAATCTTGAATTCCGACTCCTTGGTAAAAATGCCTCTAAAACAATCTTGGATGGCATCAGAAGGCAGGACTGGGTATTTCAGCTTAGAGCACTTCAGAATAAATCAGTCATGATCACCTCTCTGTCATTTGATCATCAATTCGCCTTTGCTCCTCTTTTTATTCCACCAACACAGACTTGTTCTCCTTATTTTCTTCTTTTCATTCCACCACAATGACAGAAACGTAATAGCATGGCTCCATGCGAGTGTTTGTGAGGATGTATGTGTGTGAGTGTCCAGCAGACCGACCATGTAGCCTAAAAGACAGACAATCTTTATTCTAATGAAGAGGGTGCCAAGGTCAAATGGAGAGCAGGGTGATGAATGGAGAACACACAGACACAACACACTCGCACACACACATATATCATGTGGCTTACACATTAATTGTGTAGCAGAGCCTCCAGTGGCTGTGCAGCTGCCATGTTGTGTATGCTGATGTTCTCCCTCAGTGATACACAAACACTTAAAAGGTGGCTTTCCCCTTGAGATGACATTAAAACAGAACTCCTGTGACATGCACTCAAACAAGCCAACCGTGGAAATAAAATTTGTTTGGAAGGTAAAATGAAAAGTGCAGCACGTGTTTCTTTATGATCAGCGGTCTGAAAATTTTGAGACAAACTGCTACCAAAGATCAATAACCTGGATTTTTTTCTGAGTTTACTTCTTTTCTTTTTTCTT
Organism: Melanotaenia boesemani; assembly: GCF_017639745.1. NCBI lineage: Eukaryota > Metazoa > Chordata > Actinopteri > Atheriniformes > Melanotaeniidae > Melanotaenia > Melanotaenia boesemani. The sequence continues at coordinate 29,311,351 of NC_055701.1, forward strand.
CCTCACCAGGGAGGGGGTGTGAATTTTACCAGAGCTGGCTCACTGGCTGGTTAAGAAGACACAATTACTGTGTGATGAGGATATTTTTTGTTTCTTAAACCAAGAAAAAAAGCAAAAAATTCTGGATTGTGACCAACTATTATTTCAATCACTTATCATTAGTTAATGTCGAGCATTTCACAGAAATCCTTTGAAAACTGGTCGAAATGTATTGTGGTTTTAATTGTGGACAGACTGCCACACGTGTGGAAACATAGCTGCTTTACATCCAGTGTCTTTAAAATCATATTTTTTCAAGTCATATCAAGTCATTTTTTATTGTACTCTAAACATTCAGTCACATATTATTTGTTTGTTTATTTATTTAAAAGTAGGGGCTAGGCATATTATTGTTTACTCATGTAAATTTGCAGGATTCTAGTAAATGACTCATTTTCACCTTTAGTCCTTAGACAGGTAGATTTACTTAAAATAATGTCCAGTACATACATATGTACAGTATTAGTGCAGAGATGCTGTTGTGCATGGTGGTGCATTTACTGACCACCAAATCTCTGATTATCCAAACTTCAACTGAAGTATTTATGCAGACTGGCAGAACTGTGGGAAAGTAACACAATGAAACATAATTTTTCCATACGCTTTCTGAGGACTGATTTCAGCACATCAAGCTAGTGTTACTTTGAGATACTGAGTGCAAAACATAAACGATAAATAAAATAAGAAAAGTGAATCATTTTATGCACAGATTGTTTTTAGGTGTTGAGAGGAGTCAACACCTCCCCCAGCTCCCCAATCCTGAGGTCCAGTTTGGTGGCCTCGGGATTGGGACTCTGCCCTTTGCAGATGATGTGCTTCTGTTGGCTCCTTCAGCCCGTGATCTCCAGCTGCAATTTGCAGCCGAGCATGAACCTCCAAATCCGAGACCTTGGTCCTCCACTAGAAAACGGAAGTGTCCTCTGTTGATAGGGAAGTGGAGGAGTTCCAGTATCTCTGGGTCTTGACTTTGCATCAGTCTGTCCTGGTGAAGAAGGAGCTAAACTGAAAGGAGAAGCTCTGGATTTACCGGTTGATCTATGTTCCTACCCTCACCTATGGTCACCAGCTGTGGTTAGGGATCGAAAGAACAAGATCATAAATATGAGTAACTGTGATGTTTGCTTTGCTGGGTGTCTGAAATCTCCCTTGGAGATCAGGTGAGAAGCTTGGTCATCCAGGAGGAGATCAGAGTAGAACTGCTGCTCTTCCACATCTAGAGGAGCCAGATGAGGTGGATGGGGTTAAGATGCCTCCTGGATGCCTCCCTGGTGAGGTTTTCTGGGAATGTTCCACTAGGAGGAGACACTGCGGAAGACCCAGGACATGCTGGAGGGACTACATCTCTCGACTGGCCCAGGAACTTGAAGAATTAGTCAGGGAGAGGGAAGTCTGGGCCTCTCTGCTTAGCCCACTGCCCCTGTGACCTGATCCCTGATAAGCAGTGGAAAATGGATGGAAGGACGGACGGAGGGATGGATGGAGGGACAGTTACAAGTCAGACAGGGTCCTTCTCTGGTTGTGAGTTGCCATCTGTGTCTTTTACCCTTGGTATGTACATGTGTTATTTTAAATTTCTTACAGCTCTATGTGGTCATTTATAGTCTTATTTGCATTTTCTTCCTGTTCTTTATTTGTGTGGTTTTATTCTTTATTCTCTTTTTAATTTATTGTGCAGCACTTTGGTCAGCTGGTATGTTGTTTTTAAAGTGCTTTAGAAATAAAATGGTATGTTTTGAAAATGACCACATCTGTAAAATCTGTATGCAAAATATTAATGTTTGTGCAATTTGTAATGTGTGCATGTGTAGCAAGTTTTTTTTTTACATGCGTTCACTTTGCTTGTGTGTGGATTCAAACACATTTTTAGATACCAAATGTTACCCAGAAATTGGTTTAAACATGTGTTTGTAACATATAGGAGAATCTACTATATAAATTTACTCAACATTTCTATGATGATGCCCTCTGGTTAAGCCTTAGTTCCCCTGAACTAGACTGAATTGGTAAACAAAGACATTAAAACTGAGCTGGTGGGGTCTGAACCCAGTTGCTGAAGAGCTTTCTTTTTTTATGCGTGCTTTATTTTTTTATGGAAACTCTGAAAACATGTTTGGAGCCAACCTTGGCCTGACTTTGGTTTGGTGCTCCACGTCAAACTACCTTTACTTCTGTATCAGATTCCAGCTCATTTCTGTGTGTGTGAGAGAGTTCGTGTCAGGTTTGACTCAGACAGCGTTCCTCGGAAGCCGAGGAAGTCTCAGGAGAGACTCGACACAGAGAGGGAGAGAGGGGGAGAAAAGGAGGAAAGTTGGTGAGATGCTGCTGAGTCGTGTCTCTTTGTTCTAAAGCAGATATATCCCCGACTTTATCAAGACTGACAGAACAAACGCACAGGAAACAGCCTCCCACAGGACACATAATCCACACACACACAGATGAGAGACTGTGAACACACCAAGAAGTTGATGCACACATCATCACACACACACACACACACACACACACACACATACAAATACACAAACGCTAACATGTTACAAGATGCTGCAGAAACAAACGTGAATTTTTGCACGTGTGTGTACATTTAGAGGACAAGGACGATTAATGGCTCTGCTAACAAACACAAGTGAGTAAGAAAAAGTCCTGTTAATACCTTCGGGAAAACATGGCTGCAAACATGGATGTATTAACGATGGTAGTGGTCACATGTTGAGCAAGAACTGAAAGACTCATGTAGATCATGAAAAAGATTAATATTTAATAAACTGATGCTGTGTGATGGTTGAGCTCAGGGAGATCAGGTTGTTGATGTCCGTCATCATGCTCATCCAAAACAAACGTGGTTTTACGGACATATTTGTGTAAGGACATAATTTTCTTTAAAACTTTCCAATTCCTTTTACATGATCTCCTCTGTAGAGTGAACAAGGTTTTCCTGGCGTCTTACACTACCAGTCAAGGTCTGGACACACTTTCCCATTAAATCCAGTGGGATTCCAATGTGTGCCTTTTAACTGGTACTGGATTTCTAATAGCTTGAATAATATTAGACTGGGACAGTCTGCTGTCTGTGCTCTTGTGAATGTATGATTGTTGTATCAAAAAGCCCTGTTAGCAAAAGTAACGTAGCCTCAGCTCCAGGCTGAAGTAGTGGTGAAAGAGATTTACACAACGGATGGAGCAGCATTTGTATCACAAGTTGAAGCTGGAATTAAACCAACTTGATTGTTCTGGCAATAGTGGAAGCAAAACCCCAATAATATGATCGCTATGATCTCTCACGGGATGCAGTTGTAGGGCTGGTGGTTTTGGTTTGGTGTTACAATGACGATGGCTGCAGTGGGATCAGCTGCATTTATCCATTAGCAAAAAGAACTTCACTACTAACACAAGCACTAGCACAACTTAACTGAGTTTACTGTAGTTCAAATAGAAAAACATGTTGATCAGAGTGCAATATTACAATGAAATATTTGCCATTATCACAAATTCTGTCAGATCAGCTGCAGAATCCAGAGATCAATATGAGACACTATCACAGCTGATTTAACACAATCACCTGCATAAGCACCAAAAACAACTAAAACATCCATTTTTCGATCCGACATTTATATGAAAAACAATCTGTTCTTTAACAAAAATGTTCCCATCATAAGAAAGAAAACTAGAAGAACAAATTTCTCTTTGTAGACATTAAAACAGAACATGGTTTAACTTTAAACCAGCTTAATCCAGTTATTCAGTTCAGCTTTTTGTGTACAGAAGTATTTCACAATACAGTCATTCCCAATGCACCTTCATCTCAAGAAAACATCAGAACCGTTTCCAGTACGACTCAATCACAACAGTCCCAGTAAGACCCAACTTTAAACAAATCCAACATACGTTCCAGATAAACCCAGTTTATAATAACTGTGTGTCCACAATGGAGCAAATCTTCTGTTTTGATTCAGTCCTCCATCCTGAGCTCCACCAAGAGACAGAGGAGGGAAAAACCTCCATCAGGACCAGAACCAGGAAGTTAAACCTCCATCAGGACCAGAACCAGGAAGGACAACCTCTATCAGGACCAGAACCAGGAAGTTAAACCTCCATCAGGACCAGAAATGGGAAGGAAAACCTACATCCGGATCCGAACCGGGAAGGAAAACCTCCATCAGGAGCAGAACCGAAAAGGAAAACCTCCATCAGGAGCAGAACCAGGAAGTTAAACCTCCATCAGGAGCAGAACCGGAAAGGAAAACCTCCATCAGGAGCAGAAACGGGAAGTTAAACCTCCATCAGGAGCAGAAACGGGAAGAAAAACCTCTATCAGGACCAGAACTGGGAAGTTAAACCTCCATCAGGAGCAAAAACAGGAAGGAAAACCTCTATCAGGACCAGAACCTGGAAGTTAAACCTCCATCAGGAGCAGAAACGGGAAGTTAAACCTCCATCAGGAGCAGAAACGGGAAGTTAAACCTCCATCAGGAGCAGAAACGGGAAGAAAAACCTCTATCAGGACCAGAACCTGGAAGTTAAACCTCCATCAGGAGCAGAAACGGGAAGAAAAACCTCTATCAGGAGCAGAACCTGGAAGTTAAACCTCCATCAGGAGCAGAAACGGGAAGAAAAACCTCTATCAGGAGCAGAACCGGGAGGGAAAACCTCCATCAGGACCAGAAATGGGAAGAAAAACCTCTATCAGGAGCAGAACCGGGAGGGAAAACCTCCACCAGGACCTGAACCGGGAAGGAAAACCTTGGTGGGGATGTGGGTAGAACTTATAATAACTGTGGTGGTTCAGTCTGACTGCATCACATCCACGTTTTCCTCATCAGATTTTAATCTGACATGGTGGTTGTTAAAGGAAAAGGAAACAGTTCCTCGTGTTTCGTATGAAGACCAGAATGTTCTAGTTACAGATGATTACACGACATTTCCGACCTCTAGTTACAGCCCTTTAGAAACGCAGGACTCCCACACAGACGTGCTGGACCCTGCGACACAGTCAGACTAAACACAGTAAAGTGGGCACAGCTCCGACGGTCTCGGGGAGGAAACGCACCGTGTGACAGATCAGTCGTAGTAAAAATCCTCCAGAAAGTTTCTTCAGGAGGATTTCTGCTGTTTCAAAGTGCTTCTTTAATATTTCCGTCCTTCGTTCCTGCCGTCGTGTCCTTACTGCGTCTGCATCTCTTTCTTTGAGACATTTTTCTCTTTGAGCATTTATTCCTCTGCAGGGTTGCTCCTCTCATCTACTCTTTACTCTGGTTTTCTTTTTCTAATTCTTTTCTTTTTGTCTTCTTTATTTCTTCACTCTTCATACCTTCCTTCAGTCGTCTTTTTATTTATTTTTCTGTCTCCCCTTTTGTGTTTTTTTTCCTGACATTCTCTCGTCCTCACCTCTTTGTTCAGTCTGTCTTTTAAGCCATAATTTTCTACTTTGGTCCATATTTCATCTTTTCCTGTGTTTCCTTCTTTCACTGCTCCTCCTTTACCTTCCATGTGTCATGTCATCTTTCTCCTTTTCCTCCTTTTCTATTTCATTACATTTTCCTCTTTCATTGGTTCATTTTTCTTCCTTCCATCATTCTTTGTCTCTCTATTTTTCCATTAGCTCCTCTTTCAGTAAAAGGACTGAGAACATTTTCCGTAAACAGATGTTTGCTGCAACAAATTACTGTTTTACTCACGTCCAACTGTTTGTTCTTTCCCCTTCCCTTTCTCTAGTTTCTCCACCTTTCTTACTCTTCCTGCTCTCCGTACGGAGGGAGGGTGGGAGCATTAGCAGCACAGCCAGGATTGCAGCAACAATTACATGTGAAATTAGCCTCGCCTCATAGCCTGCAGTGTAATTCCAGCCTTCTGAGGCGTGGCAAAGTCATCTGTCTCTAATTAAAGATTTTCTCTCTACCTCTCTCTCTCTCAGACTCTTTCTTTTGCTCTTCTTCTTCCTCTCTCTCACAGGTTATAACTCATCTTCATTCATTCCTCTCTCTCTGGAAAGGATTGTAGTGTTGGAGAGATTTAGTACAAAATCAAAGTGGATAATAGTTAATAAAATACATAAACATATGTGTGTGTGTGTGTGTATTGTTTTATTGTTGTCTTTAGTGTGTGTAATCTTTGATTTCCTCTTTTTATTGCTTATTCTGTCTTTCAGAATGGCTATCAGTCAGTTATCAGAGGAGCATCCCGTTATTGGTCTAATTTTTGGTTCAACTCTTCGCTATCAATAACTCAAATATATTGTTTCTGAAGATTACAAGAATAATGAAACTGCAACACAGAGAACGAGAGGACAGATTCACTGACAAATAAAATGATAAAGGACAGAAAAGAAAAGCAGAAAAAGAAACAGATTAAAGGATATGAGACTTAAGCCGTCTGCATGTTTCTCAGCCATGATTCTGGACTGGAATATAATCTGGACTGTGAGTCGCCGTGCTCCGCCTCCCGTTGAGGTTGTGTATTCTCCCCGTTGCCCTCAGGATTTAAGATGAAGCCGGAGAGAAAGAAGTCACCGAGGACAAAAAGCAAATCTGCAATGCTGCCATTGTAGAGCCTTCTGTTTCCTCTCCACACAAGATTATCAGCCATTTCTTTAAACACTAAAAGCTCTTTAGTCTTTGTGGTGTCTGCGTACATTCATTATGTAGTCCCTAATATGAAATGCCTCTTCACCTCAGAAGTTGTTTGTCTGCCTTTTAATAGATATGAAAGACTCCCTGGGTATAGAAGTCTGTATCTTAAACTAAACTTATCAGAAAAGTCAGTAAATGCGTGTTTGGTGGATCATTTGTTTATTGTAATAAAGCTTCACGGTAATAAATCTGATGCTGTTGGAAAGTTTATTTCCTTTTTTAATGGAGCCACATTTATAAGGAAAATGCATGTGTGGGATAAGCAGCAGAGCTGAGTATGTGGGATGTAGCCATGGCTTCTCTGCCAAACAGCTGATTCTCGGCTCCACCAAACACTCATTTAGCTGAGTTTCGTAAATTCCACAACAACATAAACACACGGGTGTGTGGATGAAGTAATGTGAGCTTCTCATTTACAGGCTTATTTCAGAGGAACTATATTAAACGTCTGATGCTTGGTGTGTGAGTGGGATTATTCTGGGAGAAAGGCATGAGTCTGGTTTAGAAGGCTAAATTGCTTTTATTTTAAAAGAATATTTAGTTTTGTTTTTAGTGTAAATGAGTTTGTTGTCCTTTCTGTTTCAACCAGACGACCAGTGAAAACACACATTGTGTCTGCATGTATGCCTTAGATGGAGCGCCTCTGTCGCACCCACACTGATTGGTTTTGGAACCCAGTTAATGAGCAGGTGTGTGTGAGTCTGTGGTTGAATGCGTGTGTGTGTTTGAGGATGTAGAAATGTGTGTTCCTGCAGCCCAGCATTCCATCAGAGCACCATGGGCTATTTGAAATGAGAATTTAGCAGCAGGGATGCACACACACACATATACACACTCCTGATAGCCACTGTAATTAGTTGGACTCCACTGGAACTTGCCAGAGGGAGGGAGACTGACTGAAGAGATGGAGGTGCAACATCTGTGATGACTTAATGCAATGAAATATTTTTAAATTAATTCTTAAATGAAATTTCTGATTTGTCCCTAAGAAGCCATTTATTAAGTATCATCCCAGTAACCCAATCTGTAACTGTTCTGTCAGCTTCTCTTCTTCTTCTCATGTAATCATGCAAAGTCTCCATCCAATCAGAGGAAGACAAGGTTAAAATATGTGTAATAATGTTCAGATTCATGCAAACCAAATCCCCCTAAATCAGCATTTACGACCCACCATTAGTCTGTGGTGCTACGTGCATTATCTCAGTATTTTCTGACATCATTTACCACATGTTTAAAAAAATATTTTGACACAGGAACGCCTGGTAAAAGAAGCCAATTAAATCCTTTCCCATTGTCAGCAGGAGCATGTACATCCTCAGCACTCTGAGGGCTCTAAGTAGCGACCACAACTTCCCAGGAGACGAGCCTGTAAGCTATGACAACATGAAGCCTTGGAGGAGCTTCATCTCCATTCAAGCCGCTGTCTGCAGTGTCCTGATAACACTGTAAAAACACAGCATCTATATCAACTGGAACTACTTTACAAACTGGATTAGTTATTGTCATGTTTCCATAGTATTATTCTATTCTATTCTATTCTATTCTATTCTACAGTCATTTAGCAGACGCTTTTATCCAAAGAGACTTACATTTGAGAATAAGAACAACACATTAGTCTATTAGTCTGTCTGTCAGCAACAGGTAACAGGTAACTCAAAAACTTATGGAGGGATTGTGATTGAAGTTTCAGGAAATGGAATAAAGGAACAAGTGATTAAAATTTGGGGGTGATCCAGATCACCGTCTGGGTTCAGGATTTTTTTTTTTTAAGGATTTTTTACAATGGGGAGACAGAGATCCTCTTCCCATTTGAGCTTTTAACTAATAAAAAAATGACCACAATCACTGGCAAGAAAAATTGCAATGCCTTGGTTGAAGACTGCGCTCTTTGAGTGCTTCTAGATTCTAAAGATTTTTTTATTTATTATTTGATAAAATACATTCATCTAGTACAGACTGCATGCTGTGGCATATTAGTATTTTCTGCGATAATATTCTTTGCTCTGGTCATAGCAACCTGACTGCAGAAAGAAAGGACAACCAGGAGGAAGCTCCACATATCTCTTTCAGAAGAGAGTGAATTACTTTTTAAGTAATAAATAAATCAGTTTTTCTCTTTAATTGGAAAAAATGACCATACGTACAGTAAGCTTGTCTGGGTGAGAAAGAAGAAAAAGGAAACAAAGCATGGAAAGAAATTCAACTAAAAGACAAAAATATATATATAAAAAAAAAAGTAAGTAAAATTTTTTTTAAAAAAAATTCAAAACAGATTCTTGCTAATATTGAATGGACCCAGAGTAAGTCTGGGTCTGGTCAGAAACTCTGGGTTAACTTAGTCCGAGTCTGGTCAGAATCTCTGGGTTTACTTAGTCCAAGTCTGGTCAGAAACTTTGGGTTAACTTAGTCCGAGTCTGGTCAGAAACTGAGTTAACTTAGTCCGAGTCTTGTCAGAAACTCTAAGTTAACTTATTCCGAGTCTGGTCAGAATCTCTGGGTTTACTTTGTCCAAGTCTGGTCAGAAACTTTGGGTCAACTTAGTCTGAGTCTGGTCAGAAACTGAGTTAACTTAGTCCGAGTCTTGTCAGAAACTCTAAGTTAACTTATTCCGAGTCTGGTCAGAATCTCTGGGTTTACTTAGTCCAAGTCTGGTCAGAAACTTTGGGTTAACTTAGTCCGAGTCTGGTCAGAAACTGAGTTAACTTAGTCCGAGTCTTGTCAGAAACTCTAAGTTAACTTATTCCGAGTCTGGTCAGAATCTCTGGGTTTACTTTGTCCAAGTCTGGTCAGAAACTTTGGGTTAACTTAGTCTGAGTCTGGTCAGAAACTGAGTTAACTTAGTCCGAGTCTTGTCAGAAACTCTAAGTTAACTTATTCCGAGTCTGGTCAGAATCTCTGGGTTAACTTAGTCCAAGTCTGGTCAGAAACTCTGAGTTAGTCCAAGTCTGGTCAGAAACTCTGAGTTAACTTAGTCCGAGTCTGGTCAGAATCTCTGGGTTTACTTAGTCCAAGTCTGGTCAGAAACTCTGGGTTAACTTAATCCGAGTCTGGTCAGAAACTCTGGGTTAACTTAGTCCAAGTCTGTTCAGAAACTCTGAGTTAGTCCGAGTCTGGTCAGAAACTCTGGGTTAACTTAGTCCAAGTCTGGTCAGAAACTCTGAGTTAGTCCAAGTCTGGTCAGAAACTCTGAGTTAAATTAGTCCGAGTCCGGTCAGAAACTCTGGGTTAACTTAGTCCAAGTCTGTTCAGAAACTCTGAGTTAGTCCGAGTCTGGTCAGAAACTCTGGGTTAACTTAGTCCAAGTCTGGTCAGAAACTCTGAGTTAACTTAGTCCGAGTCTGGTCAGAAACTCTTTGTTAGTTCAAGTCTGGTCAGAAACTCTGGGTTAAACTTAGTCCAAGTCTGGTCAGAAATTCTGGGTCAGCTTAGTCCGAGTCTGGTCAGAAACTCTGAGTTAGTCTAAGTCTGGTCAGAAACTCTGAGTTCGTCCGAGTCTGGTCAGAAACTCTGGGTTAACTTAGTCCGAGTCCGGTCAGAAACTCTGGGTTAACTTAGTGCGAGTCCGGTCAGAAACTCTGGGTTAACTTAGTCCAAGTCTGTTCAGAAACTCTGAGTTAGTCCAAGTCTATTCAGAAACTCTGAGTTACTTCAAGTCTGGTCAGAAACTCTGGGTTAACTTAGTCCAAGTCTGTTCAGAAACTCTGAGTTAGTCCAAGTCTATTCAGAAACTCTGAGTTACTTCAAGTCTGGTCAGAAACTCTGGGTTAACTTAGTCCAAGTCTGTTCAGAAACTCTGAGTTAGTCCAAGTCTATTCAGAAACTCTGAGTTACTTCAAGTCTGGTCAGAAACTCTGGGTTAACTTAGTCCGAGTCTGGTCAGAAACTCTGGCTTAACTTAGTCCGAGTCTGGTCAGAAACTCTAAGTTACTCCGAGTCTGGTCAGAAACTCTGAGTTAGTTCAAGTCTGTTCAGAAACTCTGGGTGAACTCACCATGAGCCTGGTCAGAAACTCTGGGTTAACTTAGTCCGAGTCTGGTCAGAAATTCTGGGTCAGCTTAGTCCTAGTCTGGTCAGACACTCTGAGTTAGTCCGAGTCTGGTCAGAGACTCTGAGTTAGTCTGAGTCTAGTCAGAAACTCTGAGTTAGTTCAAGTCTGTTCAGAAACTCTGGGTGAACTCACCATGAGCCTGGTCAGAAACTCTGGATTAACTTAGTTCAAGTCTGGTCAGAAACTCCTGGTTAACTTAGTCCGAGTCTGGTCAGAAATTCTGGGTCAACTTAGTTCGAGTCTGGTCAGAGACTCTGAGTTAGTCCGAGTCTGGTCAGAAACTCTGAGTTCGTCCGAGTCTGGTCAGAAACTCTGGGTTAACGTAGTCTGGGCAGAGTTTTCATTCCATATCAGCTACTTTGTCCAGAGTTAGGAACCACAATAAAAAGGCATTATAAGAGTACCGATATCTGGATTCACAATGGCAATCACTGATAAAAACTAGGTGTTTTTTTTTTCATTATTTGATCTATTATTATTATTTTATTTATTTAATTTTTCTAATATACGTAATGTACTTCATTTTTTGCATTTCCGGCCTGCAACACATTCCACTGAAGCTGGGATGGTGGATAATTACAAAATGATGTCATCATTATTTCAAACAAATGAAGTTAACAGGTGATCGTAATTACATTTTCCTATAAAACAATTAATGATTTGAGGCTGAGTCTGTGATGGAAAAACAGAATATTTACAGCTTGTTGATAAATTAATATGCCAATCGTTTAATCATGAGGGAAATGGATCATAGAAACTGTCCTTACTGCATTCCTGACCCATCCCAAGGTTCCTAGTGAAAGTAAAATGTAAGGTTTAATGTAAACTAAATGATAGCTTTTTTAGTTTGCTTAAGAAAATGTATGAAATTCATTAAATTAAATTTGTTCAGATCCTTTTGTAACTTGTTCTGAGTCGACAGCAGAGTAGGAGCTTTTTCCAAGCTCTGAACACGTTTTCTGATTTTACATAAATGTGATAAAAATGAGTCACTGCAAAAATCATCTGCAAAACAACCACATTTTCTAGTATTTAACACCATGCATGTTGTTTTGTGTCATATCTAACACAGTTTGAGACCTACTGCATCACATCATTGAAAAAAACTTTGCTCAAAGGCCTGTTGTATAAAATCTGATACTCTTCTTCTGCCCCCTGGTAGAAGCATTTTGCACTTCAGTAAATCTGACGTCACTGTAACACACTGTGTATCCAAATTTTTTTGTTTACTAATTTTATATTTTATTTAATTTTGTTAAGGAGACAAATAAAGATAGGTTAAAAAAATCAGCCCATTTTTTCTTCAGTCAGGAATTAAAGGATAAAGTTTTAATATTTTTTGGTAATGTTGATGTGTTTTAATATTTCTGATTTGTGAGTTTCTCATGTAACTTGTTTTTTTAACCTTCCTGTACAACAGAAAAAAAGAAACATTTTATAGTTATGACCATAAACTAGCAAGTTTTAAACAATATAATTTATAGTCATTTATCTATTTTCAATGTTCTCCAACTTTTCTGGTGCAGTCATGTAAAACATGCGTGTCAAAGTGCACACAAACACTCGTCTCCAGCTGCCCCCTCCTCTCCAAGGCTGATAAGTCCCTCCATCTCAGATCACAATAAACAGTAGAGCCTCCGCCTGCCAAGGCTGTTCGCAAAAACAGCCGTCAGCCCAGCTTTCCTCTTCCGGAGGACGAACACATTCACATATCTGGTTTACACTACTCCTTGGGACTCTCCAAGATCCCTAAACTAAACCCCACAACAAAACCTAAACCTAACCCTGACCCTAAAACCAAGTTCTAACCCTTTAAAATTCACATTGCTGTTGACATGTTTCCAGGAAGTCTAGGAAGTCCCTGTAAGTTGGTGTGTGTCAGGTTTTTGTCTTAATCACACTAGAAAAACAGCTACACACACACATACGTCTCAGTGGTCCACCACACACAAAGACACAGACACACACATTGCTGAAAAGAACAACTTTTGTTGGGTCCCGGTGTTGCTATAGTTACAAGGTTGAGTCCCCCAAGTATTTTAGGGGGAGCGCAGAGAGGTTCTTTAATGGTCAGATGGAGGAAATAAAACAACAAAATACAGGAGGTTTTAAGCTGTTCTTTGGCACACACACACAAACAGGGCTGAAATCTCCCAGCATGCATTTAGTTTATAGTATTTCACAATGTTGGTGAAAATATTAATGATGCTGTTGAGCCATCTGAGAGCAGCAGAGTTGGTCATTTCTCTGCAGGTGTGACTCCGTTCATGCTTCATAATCATTACTATGTGTATTTAAATGCTAAAAGTCTAATTTTTTTTTTAAAAAAGTCTAAATTGATGCATGGACAAATATACAGCCTTTGTTTGGAAATGAGGTTATTAAGTTTTTTCAGGGTCTTAAAGCTTGAACTGCTGTTTAAGGGTTTTTATAATGATTTATTTTCCTCGAGCCTCTTTCCTGGGAATGGACGGACAGTTGGACAGACATAAAGATGTATGGGCAACACAAAGACATATTGTCTCCAGCCACAGGCTGTTGTCAATGTGAAAGCAGGAAAAAAATCCTGAAGTGAGCAGCTTACAGTTTCCAGGCTTGTCGAGCTGTCTCTGAAAGTCTCAGTGATGAGGAGGGAAAGAGGGAAAGGCACAGTATAAGGAAGCGACCTTGGACCGGGGAGGAGATGCTGGTGAGATCCACATCAATAATTTAGCAGCAGAGTTGACACATCAAAAAAAAAAAAAAAAAAAAAAAAGAAGAAGAAGAATAAGAAGAAGAAGAAGAAGAGAATGCCCAGCGATCTAGAGTCATCTAAAATTCATGCTCGCATCATCACTGCCATGAATATTCATAAAGAGATGAATATTTAAGTATGACTCCTATGGAGAAATTAGGTTCATCTTTACACCTATCAATAATTGGCGGGCCAGGTGAGTCTCATTGGCCACTAAATTAATCATGTCTGCACACACCACACAGAAAAAAATAGAAGAAAGAAAGAAAGGAAACATCCCAAAATTGTGTGTTCTTGTATCTTCTGGCTAAGAAGAAAGACAAATGTCAGGCGTTTAATCCCAAAACAAAAACTCAGCTATCTATTACTACATGTTAATATGCATGCATGTAGGTCATCGCATGTGATTCTCCTCATTTTCATCCTCACATGTCCCCTTTAAATGAAAGAGGACTGACTAGAAGTGGACACTCCCATAAAATGAAAATGATTCACAAGATCCCTCAGAAAACTTTTAAATGCTGTGGTTCACCACGCAGATACCACGGTGGCATCCCTAGATTAGAGTTCGGTCCACACTCCTCACCAGTAGGTGTGTGTGCTGCTGGCCGGTGCCTGTTTGCTGGTTTACCTGTGCAGGCGGGTCATGTGATGGTACATCAAAGCACAGAAGGGCAGGAGGAGCTTCGTGTGATGGAGAGAAACATCCGGCATGGAGGAGAGGAACTGAAACTAAAGTACCCATGTTCATTATTATCAATCCATATCAATACCAACGTTGGTATTGATATTATGGATATCTGAATTGATCCCACCCACCACTGCCCCACGGGAGAGGACAGGTGGACATGGTGCTGAGCGCCGGATGCTCCTAGTCTGGCCAAGAAGCCGGCCAAGATCTTTTTTAAAATGGCTGCATTGCTGCATTTAGCTGTGAAAATAACTAAAACAAGAGGACTGATGTGCTTATCCCACGTCATACATCATAAACGTAACAAATATCACAATGTTGTTGATCCATCTATCTTTATCATGATACAGTTTGGTAATACTGTCAATTTCTACACTAATGATGACCACAAGGGTCATTTTGCTATGAAATATGAGCCTGCTGCTGTAATCTCTGCTTCGTATCTGTTATTCATATGATGAGAGGATGTTTTTCTTTTCAATGCTTGCGCTGGTAGAACGACTGCATCAGCCACATTTTCATGCTTTCCGTGTAGTCTCCAGGCTTTCAGGTGGGTCAACCAAATAGTCACATTTCCCGTTCTGATGTTCACCGCCCAAACACAAGGTTTTTATATTGTGTTAATGTGCTCTGCATCATTTCAACTGAATCCAAACCACTTTCATTTTACTAAGACAGTGGAGCCTTTTTAACCAACATGTCAACAGCTTGGAAAGATGACTTCAGCTTCACTCTCAGCCACGCTTCCATGGCTGTCTTCAGCTGGACTCATTCTAGTACATATTTTATTTATATAGGAATGATTAAAGATTAGCAAGGTCAAGATAAAAAGATTTCAGCTGCTTTTTAAAAGAGATCACCGAGTCCATGGACCTCGGGCTCAGAGGCAGGAAGTTCCAGAGAGAAGGAGCGACTTTGACAGAGGCTCTGGCATCTTGATCTTTAACCATGTTTGCTGCACAGCTAGCAGACTGATCACATGACCTCACGGACCTGCTGACGTATGGCTGCAAAAGTTCTCTGATATAAGCTGGTGCTTGACCTTTAAAAGCTCTATGACAGGGGTGCCCAGCTCTGGTCCTCAAGGGCCACAATCCTGCAGGTTTCAATGTGTCCCTGCTCCAAAACCCCCTGACTCAAACTGATGAATCATTACTTAATAGGCTGTTGGATCTATTTCATTTGAGTCAGGTGTTAAAGCAGGACACATTGAAAACCTTCACTTTAGGTAAACTTCTGATGAACAGTCTGTTATGCACTTCTGTATGTTGTTCTACATCAATACTGTCTGTTTTCACTCATTTAACATCTGATGAGCTCTTAAGTTGGAGAAATCAGTACATGATTTACTAGTGAAGAATTTTCATTTCCTGGTCAGTCCCCCAGCCTGGGCCCCTCATCAAAACTTTCTTGACCCGCCCCTACATGTAAATCCTTCCTATCATCTGTTAATCACCTGGTTAGAGAAGATCCTGCTCTGATCTGTACTTCAGAATCTGTTCATAATTTCCCTTTACCACATTCATGGCTCTTAAAAGGTAAACCAGTGGTTTAGAGAAGACATCCCCTTGCTATATCTTGTTTAATTCTCACTTAAAATCTGATCCATCTGGCTGTTCTATAACCAGAAGATTTCACAGCCGTGTTGCCAGAAACCTCAACTGATAATGAAAGTAATATAAAATAAATGCAAACAATAGGCTTTTCAGTTAAAACGGGCTACCGTGCTAGTTTCCTCCTCCTCAACACAAGCTGAAGGATAAACAAGCAGAGACAATGCTGGGCAGAAAAGCCGAACAGCTGATCACCAACTGGTATGTAATGATTCAAAGAGCAACAGGAGAGGAGGAGGAGGAAGAAGAAGAGGAGGAGGCAGCCGGACAGCGCAGAGGAGGAGTGGCAGCAACAGCAATGTCTGAGCAAAACTGTGCAAAGTTAAAAAACCCACACACAGTGGAAGAAGTGCCTGCGTTCAACCCTCTCATGCCATGCGACGTCCACCCACGCAGACCGCTGCTCATCTGCACCGGGCACACGGTTCCAGCCTGAACCATCACTGGAAAATATCCACAACTTCCGGTCTCAGCTTTTTCTACAGATCAGGGGGTGTTGTAACACAAGTATGTTCTCAGCCACAACTTAATCACTTTGAGTGTGAATCCGTGTGTGTGTGTGTGTGTGTGTGCTGGTATGCTCGGGTGTCCATGCATGTGTGTGAAGGACAGAAGAGGATGACTCAGATCTGTAATAGTAACACATGCTGTTCTTCTGTCTGACTCGTCTGGCTCCAGTGAAGTTATTACACAAACACACACACACACACACACACACACACACACTTCTATGATATGGTTATGAGGGAGGCTATGCCTTGTAATCCCATTCTCCTTGGGGAGGATGAAGGCAGCGTGCATGTGGGTGTGTGTGTTTGTGTATCTGTGGAGGGGGGGGTCTCAGTCAAATTCAAGGATGAGCCGGAGAGACATCGTTCACCGGAGATTCTTCCCTGTTTTCACATATTTACATTTTCTGATCGTCCATGTTTATCTCAGCATCGATCATATTTGAACAGATTTATTAATCCGTGTGTATTGTTTAAAAATAAATAAGGTATTTATTTAGTTTTTCCACTGCTTAAAATGCTAAAATATTGTCCTAAACTGGGATGTAGAGACTTTTGCCAACCGCTGGATTACCAGGGGGATTTTTGGGTGAGTTGCATCCATTTGAAGGTTTCTGAGGCAGATTTTACCTGCAGTGATTTCTGCATCCCAAAACTCTTTGCTGCAGTAAAATGACCAGGCTCTTTCCAGCAACATGTCACATGCGTACCTGTTCAGACCCATCCTTTATGTTTGAAGTTAAACCTTGTTTTTATTGAAAGCTATCAGTTACATTTAGAGA
The DNA here is from genome assembly GCF_017639745.1 of Melanotaenia boesemani. Lineage (NCBI taxonomy): Eukaryota > Metazoa > Chordata > Actinopteri > Atheriniformes > Melanotaeniidae > Melanotaenia > Melanotaenia boesemani. Next base: position 29,328,393 of record NC_055701.1, read on the forward strand.
AATAACAGACGGCCCTTTCAGTGTATTTTCTACTATTGAGAAATAACAGCTGCTTTTTTTTTTTATCAATTAATTTCTTTGTATTAAACCTTTATTTAACCAGTTTATAAATGCCACTGAGATTGCATTTGCAATGGTGACCGAGCCAAGAGGACAGGAGCACACATCACGAAATACTAAATGCAATTGCAAAATACATCATAAGAATAAATTAAGTTAAAACTACCAGTAATTTAGTCATTTCTTACAGATCAACAAGTTTTAAAGTACAATGGCTGAAGCAGTTTGATAGATTTGAACATGTAAAGTTCAGCAACCGTTGGAAACAGAGGCCGTGGTCCAAATATTCTCGCTGTCTGGAAACGAATGAAATGAACTCTGACATCTTCAGCTCGGTTTGTAAGGTGTTCCAGGTGGTAGGGGTGGCAAAACCAAAGCTCATTTTCCCGTTCAGACTGGACTCTGGGAACATAAATAAGGCATGATGGTTACTGGTCCTCTGACAAAGACTAGACAGACATGTTGGAGCCAGTCCAAAGTTTTCCACATAGCAAAATATTTGTTGCTCAAATGTGGTCTTGACCTACAGCGATGTCTAAATGTGAGTGTAGCTGCCAAAACTCCATCCCATGACCACCACATGTGGCCCATGTCCAGGCCAGCTACTGACATCTGGACCACCTGTGGTCCACACAACACATGTTGTTGTCGCCTACCTACACGGGAGAGGGAGGGCCTTCAACATAAGGAGAAAATAACATCAAAAAGATTGCCGGACAACTAGAGCACAGAAAGAAAAGACAAAAGAGGAGATTTTAAAATTAGCCATATCGGATCCCTGCAGGAGGAACAACCACATCATGGACTGGGACAGCACAAAGACTGTCGGATTGAGGGAAAACAAATTAAAACTTTGGATAACAAAAGCAATCAAGATCAGAAAGCAGGCTAGCGACTCCATAAACCGGGATGAGGGGGCGTATGTACTCTCACACATCTGGGATTCTCTACTTCAGAGACCAACACATGGTGGGTGGTGTGGCCGTCCCAGCAGATCTGACAGATTTGCTGGGAAGGCCACACCTCAAGAAAACAGCTGATAACACGCTAGCGACACGCCAGCAGCGACGCGCCAGCAGCGACGCTCCAGCAGCGACGCGCCAGCAGCGACGCTCCAGCAGCGACGCGCCAGCAGCGACGCGCCAGCAGCGACGCGCCAGCAGCGACGCGCCAGCAATTGGTCTGGGACGTTTCTGAGAAAGGTTGCAGGTGGCAGCTGAAAAATGTCAGGTATGTCACAACATTCTATTATTTTGTCTGAATAGAAGAAAAAAAACTCATATTATTAAGATAAGAAGACAAAATGAAACTTTGAGCTAAGATCAAACTTAGTTTCTGGAGATTTACGGAGAATCTGACAGTTTCAGACTTGAAGGTTAAAAATCTATTTAACATGGAAACATCTACGCTCAGAACATTGTCCATTATTATTATCATTAACTGTGAACATTTTCAAGCAGCATTGTACCCCTTCACTCCTGGAAGATTCTTCAGAAGATCTGGACAGTAACAAGCATCAGTCAGAACAACAGTCAGTGTAGCAACGCGAGTCATGGAGGAAGAGAAGTGTTGGGCAATGCAAAGGAAAGCCTTCAGGCACCAGCAGAAACATTTAAACTGACAGAGATGCATAATAAAGATCATTTTACCTTGAAAAGGTGATGTCTCTGCTCTTCTGACATCACCAGCTGATGGCTGTCTGTTACCATAGCGTCCATATCCATCAGCCAATCCCAGATCTCCTGGTACTCTGCTTCAAACTCCTGCAGACTGAGGACAGAGAAAGATTACTGACGTGAACCTCTGTTGTAATTAAATTCTCTTTTTAGCGTTATTCATATTCTGTGTACTACAGTACATGTTTTACTCTGTTACTGGTTTTGCATTATTGTAATCTTGTTTTATCCTCCGGCAGTGGAAGACATATGCATCTTGTTATGCTGATAGAGCATGCGGCTAAAAATGCAATGAGAAAGAATGAAATTAGACAGACTAAGACAGATAAGTCTGACTCAGGCTGTGAGGGAGAGAGACTAGAAGGCAGAAGAAAATAGATAGCTTTGCACTGAGACTGGAAGAATCTGCTTCCATGTTATAGATTGATTGTGTTTGGTATGACAGATCTGTGTCTAACACTGCTCTGTTTTCAGATGTGTTATGGTATGTAAGACAGGACATAGTTATTTTAGCTTCTCATCATCTACTCCTTGTTACATCCAGGATAGAAACATTCTTCCTTATGTATGAAGCTTTGAAACCCCATATCCACCAAGGGGTCTGGCTTGGAACGGCACAGTTTAGTGAGGTAAACGGCTTTTTTTTTGTTTTTTTTAAATCGTGTCCTGTCCAACATGGTGGCAGCAGAATGATGGTCTGGCTGCTGTGTTGTACCTACTCTGAAGGCTCCTCTTGATATTTGGATTTATTTATTTATTTGTTTATTTATTTTTATCTTATTTATTTAATTTGAATTATGAAATTTACATAATCTTGCTGGACCTGACTGGAGGGGACAGAAAAAAACAGAAGTAAAAAGGAAAGTAGAAAAAAGGAAGAGGAGACAAAGATCCAGCAGATAGAAGCAACGAGCTTCAGTCCAACCTAACAGCAGACAAGCAGCTGCTACACCTGTACAGAAACATAACAGAGATTTTCCTACAGCGTTTAAAGGTAAACTAAGCAGACAATCATCAGGAGTTCCTAAAAATAACCAAGACAGCAACAACAACATGTATCACAACAACAACCAAAGAACCAGAAACACACACACCTGAACCAAAGCATAAACCCACTGGACACCTCAGTGCTGGGTCAGCATGCAGAGGATGAGGAATGAGGAAGATCAGAGATGAGTGTGATCCTGCAGACGTGGCCACGCCTCTACGGAGGTTAGAGGCAAACTAGGGCGGCCCAGAGACCCGGGCCATCAGGAGCAATCCTGGAGCACCAACCCAAGCCACACCACCACCACCCAGCCCAAGCCACCTGCGATCAAAGGGCCCTGATGGGCCAAGATCAACCATACAGGACGGCCAGAGCAAAGGGTCCAGGACCCCAAGAGCCTGGAGGCACCTGAACTGCATATGTGCAGGAAAAGAATGAGGAAAGCTGTGTAACTGTGAGGTAGCTGATACAGTAGATCCTAGAACTCCAGTCCTCACTAAGACCAGGAAAGTAGATCCTAGAACTCCAGTCCTCACTAAGACCAGGAAAGTAGATCCTAGGCCTCCAGTCCTCACTAAGACCAGGAAAGTAGATCCTAGAACTCCAGTCCTCACTAAGACCAGGAAAGTAGATCCTAGGCCTCCAGTCCTCACTAAGACCAGGAAAGTAGATCCTAGAACTCCAGTCCTCACTAAGATCAGGAAAGTAGATCCTAGCCCTCCAGTCCTCACTAAGACCAGGAAAGTAGATCCTAGAACTCCAGTCCTCACTAAGACCAGGAAAGTAGATCCTTGGCCTCCAGTCCTCACTAAGACCAGGAAAGTAGATCCTAGGCCTCCAGTCCTCACTAAGACCAGGAAAGTAGATCCTAGCCCTCCAGTCCTCACTAAGACCAGGAAAGTAGATCCTAGCCCTCCAGTCCTCACTAAGACCAGGAAAGTAGATCCTAGGCCTCCAGTCCTCACTAAGACCAGGAAAGTCGATCCTAGCCCTCCAGTCCTCACTAAGACCAGGAAAGTAGATCCCAGACCTCCAGTTCTCACTAAGACCAGGGAAGTAGATCCTAGAATTCCAGTCCTCCCTAAGACCAGGAAAGTAGATCCTAGCCCTCCAGTCCTCACTAACACCAGGGAAGTAGATCCTAGAACTCCAGTCCTCACTAAGACCAGGAAAGTAGATCCTAGAACTCCAGTCCTCACTAAGACCAGGGAAGTAGATCCTAGAACTCCAGTCCTCCCTAAGACCAGGAAAGTAGATCCTAGCCCTCCAGTCCTCACTAACACCAGGGAAGTAGATCCTAGAACTCCAGTCCTCACTAAGACCAGGGAAGTAGATCCTAGAACTCCAGTCCTCACTAAGACCAGGGAAGTAGATCCTAGAACTCCAGTCCTCACTAAGACCAGGAAAGTAGATCCTAGAACTCCAGTCCTCACTAAGACCAGGGAAGTAGATCCTAGAACTCCAGTCCTCACTAAGACCAGGGAAGTAGATCCTAGAACTCCAGTCCTCACTAAGACCAGGAAAGTAGATCCTAGAACTCCAGTCCTCATTAAGACCAGGGAAGTAGATCCTAGAACTCCAGTCCTCACTAAGACCAGGTAAGTAGATCCTAGAACTCCAGTCCTCACTAAGACCAGGAAAGTAGATCCTAGAACGCCAGTCCTCACTAAGACCAGGGAAGTAGATCCTAGAACTCCAGTCCTCACTAAGACCAGGAAAGTAGATCCTAGAACTCCAGTCCTCACTAAGACCAGGAAAGTAGATACTAGAACCCCAGTCCTCACTAAGACCAGGGAAGTAGATCCTAGAACTCCAGCCTTCACTAAGACCAGGGAAGTAGATCCTAGAACTCCAGCCTTCACCAAGACCAGGAAAGTAGATCCTAGAACTCCAGTCCTCATTAAGACCAGGGAAGTAGATCCTAGAACTCCAGTCCTCACTAAGACCAGGGAAGTAGATCCTAGAACTCCAGTCCTCACTAAGACCAGGGAAGTAGATCCTAGAACTCCAGTCCTCACTAAGACCAGGAAAGTAGATCCTAGAACGCCAGTCCTCACTAAGACCAGGGAAGTAGATCCTAGAACTCCAGTCCTCACTAAGACCAGGAAAGTAGATCCTAGAACTCCAGTCCTCACTAAGACCAGGAAAGTAGATACTAGAACTCCAGTCCTCACTAAGACCAGGGAAGTAGATCCTAGAACTCCAGCCTTCACTAAGACCAGGGAAGTAGATCCTAGAACTCCAGCCTTCACCAAGACCAGGAAAGTAGATCCTAGAACTCCAGCCTTCACTAAGACCAGGAAAGTAGATCCTAGAACTCCAGTCCTCACTAAGACCAGGGAAGTAGATCCTAGAACTCCAGTCCTCACTAAGACCAGGAAAGTAGATCCTAGAACTCCAGTCCTCACTAAGACCACGGAAGTAGATCCTAGAACTCCAGCCTTCACTAAGACCAGGGAAGTAGATCCTAGAACTCCAGCCTTCACCAAGACCAGGAAAGTAGATCCTAGAACTCCAGCCTTCACTAAGACCAGGGAAGTAGATCCTAGAACTCCAGTCCTCACTAAGACCAGGGAAGTAGATCCTAGAACTCCAGTCCGTAGATCTTTCATTGGCTTCCTGTCTGGCAAATAACTGACTTCAAAATCCTGCTGTTAGTTTACAAAGACCTGAATGGTTTAGGACAGGAATCAATTCAGGATCTTCTGCAGCCAGATCCCTCAGGTCATCAGGGTCAGGTCCACTTTCTGTTCCCAGAGTCAAATGGTAAAATGGTAAATGGTCTGTATTTACACACGGGGAATCTTGAATCTTTTGTCAGATTCAAGTTATTTCTGTGACCATTGTGAGTTTTTCTTTCATTAACCGAAGGACACCAACAATTTTGTCCACGTGTGTTTATAGCACTTTTATCCAGAGCGCTTTACATGTACGTCACATTCACACACTGATGGTGGAAGCTGCCGTGCAGGGTGCTAACCACGACCCATGAGGAGCAGTTAGGGGTTTGGTGTCTTGCTCAGGGACACCTCAACATGAGCTTGATGCTGGAACTTTATTTTAGCTTTTTTTCTTTCTGTTTTAATTTAATTTAAAGTTGGTTTTTAAAGCACTTGTTATTGCTTCCTGCTCCCTGCTGTAATACTTTTAATGTTTTATGTGAAGCACGTTGAATTGTTTTGTACGTGAAATGTGTTGTACAAATAAACTTGCCTTGCCTTACATCCAGGGGCAGTTGTTCAAAAAATTTAATCGGGATAAAAGCTATTCAGATTTGGGAATCCCATTTTTCGCGACGGTGCATCACGTAATCCAGCTTACTTTTACCCCGGTTGTTCAAAGCAAAATAGGGCTGGATCACCCTGATCCAAAATCACATTTTTCAGGACCACCAAATCCGGCATGTAGATTAATGTGCGCTGCCCCTGGAAAATTGAATATTTTATTTGTGTTTGTTATTGGATTTGTTTGGGGGTTTATTTCGTGGGGACATGTTTTTATTTTTCCTTTTTTAATCGTTTTATTTTACTACACAGAAAGGCTTAATAGGAGCCTGTCCATATGTTAACAACTTTCACTGTTAAACACGGTTAAACAAATATTAGCATCTGCACCGAATAAAAAGTTCTATTATTTGATCAGCTGTTAGGTTGTACCAGATGTTCTTCCTGAAATCCGCCTTGTAATCCTGTACCCTCTGCTGGGATCAGGGTAATCCTGTTTTTTTGGATCAAAGTTATCCAGACTCTTCTCAAAAGTTTTGAACAACCCAAACTGAGGGTTTTATCCTGATAACAACCAGGATTGGATTACATGATCCAAGCCGATTTAGGAATCTGGATTTCCATTTTAAAACAACCCATTTTTCCAGATTTGATCCTATCCGATAACCGAAATCCAATCGGACTACATTTGAACAACTGGCTCCAGATGTTGAGAGCCACACAGTGTCTGTATGAGCCATTATAACTGATTCTGCAGTTTTGCAGATTTCTTTAGTGCAATTTTAAATATTTTTGTTTTGTTTTTTTTTTTTTTTTTTTGTTTGTTTGTTTTTAACAGTGCATTGTTGTCCTGCGGTTTCATTTTATAATACTGGACTTATTTTTCTACAAAGGTTTGAACTTTGAGTGGTTTAAACTAGAGAGAAAAGTGTGAAAATGTTAATGCCTTTCTGTAGAAAAGTGTATAAAGTGTGTAGTGAGGGGTTTCACAGCCTTAAAACATCTATAATAATTGTAAAAAGTAAAGCTGGCTACTTCCGGGTTATTTTCAGAACATAACTCCCACGATTAACAAGGACCACTGTATCCTGAATCTGCTTCCCTAAACCTCCAAATTTCCCTGTAGCCCATTTTGTCTTTGTACCTCTTTTCCATGTTTCCACCCACTCTTCGTCTCTCCCATCATCTTCCCCTACGCCCAGCTTCACCCTCCCCTTTCTACCTCATTCTCACCTCGTCCTCCTCTACACAGCATCACATCAAATATTTATGTTCCTGGAACAGGAGCCGATTGCTCAAACACACACATTACTGTCAGCCGTTTTGTTAAGGTGTGTGTGTGTGTGTGTGTGTTTATTATTTATATATTCGCTGGTTTTTGGTCTCAGTGGGGATCGCCAACATGTTTCTCAACATTAGCAGTGAAATTGTTTGGAATTCTCTTGTCGCTGGCAACGACACTTTGACAGCTCTGTCAGGCCCAAAGCGTTTCCACAATCACATTCATGCATGCACACATGCACACGCTACACGTACACGTAGCAGTCAAGACAGCTGCATGCTAAGGGATGCTCTCTGAAGCCACATCAGCTCAATCACACAAACCAAACCAAACATACATGATAAACACACATAAACCCAGAAAAGCACATGAATATCCAGGAGTAAAGGTACAAACACAACTGGAAAGAGGAAACTGTGGCTGAAACCTGAAAAATCATGAGGAAAAAGCAAAAATAATAAACTCTGGATCTTCTAGTTGAGAGGCAGCTCATGATCAACTTCTGCTCATAGTTAAACTGGTAATGTCATATTTGTTCTACTATGATTTCCATGGATACATTGATTCACCGATCAATGATCCAGCTGGATGAAAATCCCCTCACCGTCCCCTTTATCAGCTCCACCTGTTCAACTGCCTGCTGACACATGTAGCTAACCAGCCAATCACACGACAGCATGTAGCCATGTAGACGTGGTGGAGGTCAAACTGAGCATCGGAATGAGGAAGAAAGAGGATTTAAGATAATTTGAATGTGGCATGGTTGCTGGTCTGAGTATTTACTGGGATTTTCACCCACAACCATCTCTAGAGTTTCCAGAGGATGGTCTGAAGAAGAGAAAATATCCGGAGCCCTCCACTACACCACCCCGCAGGCCTAACCATGAAAGGTAAGGACTCGTCCTCGTAAGGCCGTTTCAGCAAATCAATGATCAGAAAATAAACTGACAACATATAGTACATGTGAAGTATTTCACAACATTTTATACCAAAATGCATCATCACAAAGTTTTTTTGTCTACATGCTGAAATTCAACAGTGAAAAAGAAAATTTATATATATATATGATAGATAGATAGATAGATAGATAGATAGATAGATAGATAGATAGATAGATAGATAGATAGATAGATAGATAGATAGATAGATAGATAGATAGATAGATAGATAGATAGATAGATAGATAGATAGATAGATAGATAGATAGATAGAACCTAAAATAGATTTGTAATAGAATTTCCCTGAAACACACTTAATTCTTTACCCTGTAACATTTTGTTTTTCAGACTAAACAAAGGCTCTGACGGACTGACCGGATTTAGCCATAAAACCTATACTGATGGTCGTCTGGTGTTCAGTGGGTATGATATCTCTTATCAATCACATGCTCCCGAACTGAATCAAAACCGAATTGTGGCAGAATTTGTGATGAAGGTACAGTGTTACTTAAATACCAATGTACCGATATTCTCCTGTAAGCAAGGACACAAAAGCAAATATATTGTATGATATAAAATATCTGGATGAAAACACCACAATTGGTTCCTGCTGCATTGGCAACCAGTGCCGAGTGTTTCTGGTGATGCTAACAAAACTACAGACCAGTAATCTATGAGCTAGTCGTGCTCAGTATTACCAGGAGTATCACATCTGAAGTGGGAGAAATTTTAGCAAGTCTTTAGAAAAATTACTTCTATGTAGGATTTTAAACTCTATGAGAGTAATTCTTCATCTTTGAAGTTACCCTCTTTGTGTCAAATGGAAACTATCGTTGGACATTTTGGCTCATGCTGCTGGACAAACTAAACTGAACTAAGTTGGATTGAGGACTGGTGAGTACTTTCCCTATTCTACCTCTCCAAACTGCTCTTTATGTCCTTATCACCAGATCGAGTGAAATAAAGCTCCTCCAACTCTTCTAAGATCCTTCTGCTCCTCCAACGCCCTCCCCACTCGCTCTTCAACTTCTACATTTCATTTCTCACATTTTTTTTATCTTCCACTGCAAATGATATTTAATAAGAACTAAAGAGAAAAGAAGAAAGCAAAGGCAGCATCACTGCTTCCCTCCCCTGAGGCGGCGTTTCTCATTATGCGATGAGCAGAGCGGCCCTTTACTGACTCAGACAGATGAAGCAGATACAACACTTGCACAGATTGTTTTCTCTTGTCGTTTGTCGTCTCTCCACTCCCCCTCCCTTCCTCTCCTCTGTTTTCGTCTTGTTCTCACACTAATGTTAACTAAATGCTTTGTAAAACAGGATCTCTCGGGGGGTTGATGACGAGGAAACAGACGTATCTGAGAGGAAGGAGCGACGCTGTGGCGCCTCTGCGGGCTGCGCTCGACACTGGGATGGAGTGTTTGAAGTGTCAGCTTCTCTTTCTGTCAGGCGGCACTGACGGAGCGCGTGGGAGAGTTACGGAGAGCTATTCTGACATCCAGTCACCTGAGGAAATTTCAATTTTAGGAATCTATTATTCATGTCTACCTCGTCATAATTCCAGTCATCACTGGATGTAGTAAAAGTGTAGCAGGAATCATGTACATTTACAGAAATGTGAAAAGCAGAAAGACCCACTGATGTCTACACCAGACATGAAACAGGAGAACTACATTTCACCGACTGTGCTTTAGTTCACACTGTTTACAGTTGGTTGGTTGATTTGATGGATGGACGGACTGACGGACGGTTTATTATTCAATATGTCCAAAAGGGAGTAGTAAGAAATCTAAATATTTAGATGTTGCGCTTTAGCCGGATTTTCTGGTTTTGTTAGCCTTCCTGTACTTGTCTTACTTTTGTTTTTTTACTGTCTTTACCTGGTGTGTCTTTTGTTCCATCTTCTCATTTTAGTTTGTCATAATTAGAGTTTTGGTTCTGCTGAACTTCCTTGATTCATTCGTCTAATCTAGCATCGTCTTCGTTCGTCTCTTCTCTGAGATCTCCCCTAACAACGGCTAATCCAAAATAATTTTGATCAATGAAAAGAAGTTATGTGCCGTTTCTTAGCCTCAGGGTGCTTCAGTACAAAATGAATCATGAGTCCTTGTACCATTAAAACCATATTCACCCTATGAGTCTGAGCATGCCAGGACCAATGGCATTTCTAATGTCATTTCCCAGCTATGTACCCTTCAGCCAAACAGTGTATTCCTGTGGGTGGACAGGAACAAGGATGTTCCACCCACTACTGCTTTAGGTTACAATACACTACTGTAATAATCTGAGATCAACGTTCAGTACAGACTGATTTATTTTGCCTTCGAAACAAAGAAATGGCTTGATAGAAGTCTGAAGCAGAAAGTTTAAATCAGTGGTTGCTGGTTTATTTTAACCAAAGACTCATCTTAGACGGGGATGTTTGTGTCTTAACAGTTTTATGATAATATCTAATTAATTATACAGCTTTGAGATTATGATACTCTATGTGTATTAGATTTGCCTTGTCTTGTATTTACTAACATATCTTCATTTCCGTGATGCAGTAAGCTTATTGTGGCACAGGTACTTGTATGCATTAAACAGCATAAACTTTTACCAAAAAACTTCAGCATCTGAATGTGTAAAACCTCCGCTCACCAGTATAACAAACCATGATGAAGAAGAAAACATGCATGTGCTGAATTACATGTGCAGTTAAATACTTTTCCCTGTGATTGACACCTCACATCAGGCCAGTCTTAATTGTTCTTGGGTTTAGTCTGTCATTAACGCTGGGAAAGCTGGCTTGTTTATTTGTTCCAAATCTCGGCTTTCTGCTCCTGCTTCACACCAGGAAAGTTACTGACTAGTTCCTCTGGTCCCGGGTTTTCGCCACCTCTCAGTTGGTTATGTTTAAAATTCCTGTTTTTTGTGGACTTTCTTCTCTCTGGAGTGTGCGCCCTGAAACTGTAATATTGCTCTGTAAGTAAGTTTTTATCTCTGTATAATTATCAAACCCCACATATCAGAAAAGGAGGGAGGGGACAAAAGTTGGAAAGAGGATAAAACAACAAAATCCAAGGCCTTTTAGAGAGAAACAAAATAAGGGGAGAGGACAGGTTAAAGGAATACTGCAAAGAGAACGAGAAAACTCATGAAAAGATAAGTAAGGCTGAGAGGGGGATAGAGAGAAAAATAAAGAAGTGATAAAGATTAGAGACAAGAAAAACTGAGAAGGTAGAAATTACATAAAACAAACAAGAGGATGAAGAAAAAGGAGAATGGGCAGCATTATGGACGGCATTCAAAGATGCAAAAGACAGTAAGGACAAAGACAGAAAGGTAAAAGGAGGAAGAGAGAAAAGAAAGAATAAGGGAAATGGAGATATAACAGAGGCTGGTGGAGAAAGGAGGATGAGTTGGAGAGTAGGTGGAGAGGAAATGAAGAGGTGAGGACAGAAGAGGAGAGTAAGGTGAATAAATGAAAGGTTGAATGAGCCATATTGGGAGTTATCACCTCTCAGTCAAAGAGTCTGCTGGATTTATGAGGTGATTCTGTGAGTCTCTTCTTGTCTAATGGATTCATTCAACACAGACATTTAACACGTGACAATGAGGAAGACATTCTCTCACTCATCAGTCAAAACGGTGCATGCTTAAATGAGGGTAGCTGAACTTCTTTTCTTGCTTCCTGAAGATGTTTGACCTCTCGTCCAAACAGCCTCTTCAGTTCTGAACAGTAAGGTATTTTCCAGGGGGGTCAAATTCACAAAAAACTGTAGGTTTATGAAGAAAACTGTGAATGCACAAAGGCAGAAACCTGCATACTCCTCCTGTCGTATCTGTAAAATCATGCATAACTAAGCTTCTCTTTTACAATTATCTGCCAAGGTTGAGGCATAGATGAGGCGAGGACGCAAATGCAGGCAGATGAGGCAGGAGGGGAACAGCTCGGCAACAAAGGCTTTAATAGGAAAAAACTAACCTTACAAAAACAAAATACAACGGAGGCAAGACATAACATGGAGCCTCCAACGAAGTGACAGAGAATAAATTAATCTGAGGGGTATATATGCAGAGGAGAACTAACAGGAAACAGCTGAAGTTAGTTAGCTCAATTAAACCAGGAAGCAGAACTCAAAACAGAAAATGAAGGAAAACCTACTAAATAAGACAAGAAAAATAGAACCAGAAAATCCTAAACTCAGATCATGACAATATCAGTCAAATAATGAAACTATACTCAGACGGACAGCTTCCCATGTTAGTATGGTGAATATTAAACTTAAATTAACTGCAAAGTAAAGGAGATGAAGCAGCAAATTTCCTTCTTTTATTTTATTTATTTATTTATTCATTTATTTATTTATTTTTGAAGATCTTCAAAGGAGAAAAATGTATGGTTAGCCCATAACAAGCCAAGACAGCCCAACAGCATCTAGAGCCTTAAGGAACTCTGGGCGGACCTCATCCAACCCCGGGGCCTTGCCACCGAGGAGCTTTTTAACCCCCTTAGCGACCTCAGCCCCAGAGATAGGAGAGCCAGCACCAGCTACCTCAGACTCTGCTTCCTCATCGGAAGACATGTTGGTGGGATTGAGAAGGTCTTTGAAGTATTCCCTCCACCGCCTTACAACGTCCTGAGTCGAGGTCAGCAGCCCCCCATCCCCACTGTACACAGTGTTGACGGAGCACTGCTTTCCCCTCCTGAGCCGCCGGATGGTGGACCAGAATCTCCTCGAAGCCATCTGGAAGTCATTCTCCATGGCCTCTCCAAACTCCTCCCATGCCCGGCTTTTTGCCGAAGCTGCACTCCGCTTAGCCCGCCGATACCCATCAGCTGCCTCTGGAGTCCCACAGGCCAAAAAGGCCCGATAGGACTCCTTCTTCAGCTTGACGGCATCCCTTACTGCTGGTGTCCACCAACGAGTTCAGGGGTTACCGCCACGACAGGCACCGATGACCTTACGACCACAGCTGTGGCTGGCCGCCTCAACAATACATGGAACACAGCCCATTCGGACTCAATGTCCTCCGCCTCACCAGAACATGGTTGAAGCTCTGCCGGAGACGGGAGTTGAAACTCTTTCTGACAGGGGACTCTGCCAGACGTTCCCAGCAGACCCTCACAACACACTTGGGTCTGCCAGGCCTGACCGGCATCCTCCCCCACCATCTGAGCCAACTCACCACCAGGTGGTGATCAGCTGACAGCTCCGCCCCTCTCCTCACCAGAGTGTCCAGAACATGCGGCAGCAAGTCAGATGACACAACTACAAAGTCGATCATCGAACTGCGGCCTAGAGTGCCCTGGTGCCAAGTGCACATGTGGACACTCTTATGCCTGAACAAGGTGTTCGTTATGGACAGTCTATGACGAGCACAGAAGTCCAACAACAAATCACCACTCGGATTTAGATCAGGGGGACCATTCCTCCCAATCACGCCCCTCCAGGTCTCGCTGTTATTGCCCACGTCATTATTGAAGTCCCCCAGCAGAATGAGGGAGTCCCCGGAAGGAGTGCTCTCCAACACGCCCTCCAAGGACTCCAAAAAGGGTGGGTACTCTGAACTGCAATTTGGTGCATAAGCACAATCAACAGTCAGGACCCGTCCCCCCACCCGAAGGCTGAGGGAGGCTACCCTTTCGTCCACCAGAGTAAACCCCAACGTACAGGCTCCAAGTCGGGGGGCAATGAGCATGCCCACACCTGCTCAGCGCCTCTCACCGGGAGCAACTCCAAAATGGAAGAGGGTCCAGCCCCTCTCAAGGACAGTGGTTCCAGAGCCCAAGCCGTGTGTCGAAGTGAGTCCAACTATATCTAGCCGGAACCGCTCAACCTCGCGCACCAGCTCAGGCTCCTTCTCCGTCAGAGAGGTGACATTCCACGTCCCTACAGCTAGCTTTTGCAGCCGAGGATTAGACCGCCAGGGTCCCTGCCTCTGGCAGCCGCCCAGCTCACACTGCACCCGACCCCTATGGCCCCTCCTGCAGGTGGTGAGCCCACGGGAGGGGAGGCCCATGTCACCCTTTCGGGCTAAGCCCGACCGGGCCCCATGGGCAAAGGCTCGGCCACCCGGCGCTCGCCTCCGTACCCCACCTCCAGGCCGGGCTCCAGAGGGGGGCCCCGGTGACCAACGACTGGGCAAGGGAAATCTTGGTCCTTGCTTTCTCATCATCATAGGGGTAATAACTACTGATCAATATTTTCCAAATAGAAAGTTACTCTTTTTGTATTGAAAAGGGTCTCAGTGAAGTGATAAGTCAGCATACATTAATTCTTTCCTTTCGGCTTTTCCCTTCAGGGGCCCCCACAGTGAATAATCCGCTTCCATCTGACCCGTGTTGAAGTCGTAGTATGTGTTCACACATCCCTCTGGTGCTCTTCCTGACGCACCCCTGTGCATTTATCCGGGCTTGGGACCGGCCCTCAGAGATCCTTGGCTCGTGTCCCCCCTTGGGGCTGCAGCCAACATGAATTAATTAAGGGTAAAAAATTAACGAGCCTCACAGCAAGTAGGTCGCTGGTTCGAGCCTTCCTCCCACCATCCAGAGACATGCATGTTAGGTTAATTGATCAATCTAAATTCTCCCTAGGAGTGGGCAAGTGTGAACGGTTGTCTGTCTCTCTGTGTTGGCCCTGTGATGGACTGGTGACCTGTCCAGGTGTACCTGCCCCTCACCTGTTTAATTCTGATAGGCTCCAACTCACCCACGGCCCTTCACTGAATAATGGATGGATAGATAAATTAATGATTAGTGGATAAAGATATTTATTCCAAAGAGGTAATGTGAACAAAATGAAAAATAGAAAAAACTATATTTCCCTCTTATCCTAATTTTATTTAGCTGTTGATTTAGATAGCTTGGTGAGATAACTGAATAATTCAGTTTCGAGGAATTTTAACTCAAAGTAGCTGGAGACAAAAACATGTTACATCCAATGAACATGAAACTCATCACACACACCACTGCGCTGGACAGATGCACACAAACAAATGTAAATCTGAGCCGCAGCTCACATATGAATTACTAATTAGCGTGAAGTAAGTTAATATACAGCAGACGTATTCTTTGTATGTGTAAACTTTTTATTTTATGAAAGAAGACAGTACAGCGGGAAGAAAATGGGTTTAAAGTGTGTGTGCATGCTTGTGCACATTGTCTGTCCCCGTGACAACGCACCATCAACACAAAGTCCACCAACATGCTCCAGACTCTCAGGGAGCAATTTAAGCTTCATTTCTTATTTGCATACACACAACTGGGTGTATGTTTTCATTTTATACATGCATGCATGCATGCGTGTGTGTGTGTGTGTGTGTGTGTGTGTGTGTGTGTGTGTGTGTGTGTGTGTGTGTGTGTGCGTGCACATGCCCTGCCTGTGAGTGATAACCAAGGAGGGAGGGTCCTCAAAGCTGGGGATGAAACGCCGACAGGCAGCGTGACCAAAGACGAGCTGAGCCTGGCCACACCAGATTACTGCTGTTAACACACATACATTATGTGTGTGTGTTTGTGTGATTGCACTCTACTTTGTGTGTGTGTTACATGTTACTGTATTATTTTGTGTGTCTTGTTTGGATGTGTCTTTTCTGTCATGATAGATAAAAATTCCTTGATAGTTTTTTGTCTTTTCTTTGTAATTATTATACTAATTCTTATTTAGCATTCCATTAAATTATGCAGATTCTGTCTTATTTATGAACTGCACGCTGTGAAAATAAGCCACAAGTTTTTAATCGAATAAAACAATACAAGGAGGAAATAATTCCTGGCCAGAATTCAGAAGTCCAGAAATCTTCTACATAATGATCTGAAACAGCACCTAGCCTTATGATAATACCAGGGGAAAAAATCCCATTCTCTTCCTTTACTCTAGTTCACTTTATATGAAATCAGGGACATGGGGTAATATATCACATTGTTGTTCATCTGAAGTTGCATTGATGACATTTTAAACTGATACTACGGAAGCTGAGAGTGGCCATGCTCACTTTTTTTTTTCTTTCGAGATAAGAAGTTAACTTTCTCATTAACTCTAGATTACAAGGACAGTTTATCGTGACAGTAAAATAATTTATCTCATTATTAATTATCTTATTGCCAAATAATTAAGGTGGGCTCAAAAATAAGAGTTTACTGTGTTAATTTAATCGATCGCAGTAGACTCCGTGGCAGCTGGGGAGGACTACGGCGTTTATGTGATCGTGTGAAAGAGTGACGGTGAATCGTAGTCGTGATCTCTACAAGTCAGACACATGACAGTTTCAGACTTTCTCAGACTTGATAGCAGTAAAGTCAGATGACGGCTCTTCCTCCAGCTTACATGTGTTACTGGCTTCACTCTACTCTGTACTGGAATGCCCCACAGTTGAGGTGGTGGGATGGAGAAGGATGAATCTGAGTGGAGTCTGCATGTTCTCCCTTCATCCATGGATGGATGGATGGATGATGGATGGATGGATGGATGGATGGATGATGGATGGATGGATGGATGGATGGATGGATGGATGGATGGATGGATGGATGGATGGATGGATGATGGATGGATGGATGGATGGATGGATGGATGGATGGATGGATGGATGATGGATGGATGGATGGATGGATGGATGGATGGATGGATGGATGATGGATGGATGGATGGATGGATGGATGATGGATGGATGGATGGATGGATGATGGATGGATGGATGGATGGATGGATGGATGGATGGATGGATGGATGGATGATGGATGGATGGATGGATGGATGGATGGATGATGGATGGATGGATGGATGGATGAGGTTAGGCATGTCTCTGGCATATTTCTGTGGTCTACCGTTAGATATGATCCTGGTCACATAATCAGGAATATCAGGTAATGAAGAAGAGCTGTGGGTAGTGAGTTTGAATTATAGTTATTTCTGGAGAAACAGCTGAATTTGATTGAGTGCAACATCGGGACTTTTTAACACATGCATATAATGTATAACATTGGAAAGTATATATATACATATAAATAAATATACATATAAATATATACATATATATATATATATATATATATATATATATATATATATATATATATATGTATGTAAACTTGAAAGGAAAATGGTATGTGCTCTGTCTTTCTGTGTTTACCTGTTGTTCCTGGCCAGATGATTGTTGTGCCTCGTATTAGAGGACGAGGGGTACTGCAAGCTACTCAGTTTGATCGCCATCCTCTCCAGGGCAGCTCGCTTGGCTTCACACTGGCTGGAGAACACATCCACCTGGAAGACACAGGACATTCGTTAATGACAAACTGTATTCTGCAATATAATCTAAAAACATAACCTGGCATATTCCCCTTCTGGATTCTGGTAGTGTCCAGGCTGAGTCTGATATGAGTTATGTCTTTCACTTAAAGAGACATGCAAACAAAATAAATAAGAGGAATACGGCAGCAAAACACAAGTAGAGGACATATGTAGAGGCAGATTCAGAGCCAATTTACCATCAAGAAGATTCCACGAGTCTGTCCTTGCATCCGTTCTACAATAGCCTGAAACTTCTCAACCAGATCGTGAGAGTGGTCATGGATCAACAACCTCCTCTACACGGATGACAGGCTGGTGCTAGGACTATGCAAGACATCACACCATATCAGAAGGCCATTTCTATTGTGTATGTTTGATCAAAAGGTATCAGAACGAGGTGGGATGATCACAGCTGAAGAGGCTGAACTACCTGTCTGACTAAAACCAGATGATCAGGCTAGCCTCAACGTACCTTGATCCCACTGGCAAAAAGAAGCATGGGGAGGCCTGAAAAAGTCAGACAGAACCAAGTGCCTACAAATAATAATAATAATAATAATAATACATTTTATTTTAAAAAAGCGCCTTATCAAAGCACCCAAGGACACTGTACAAACATAAGACACTAAAAGTAAGCAAAACATTAAAAGCACAAAACAGAATAAGTGATAGGGGAAGGAAACACTGTGGAAAGATGTATATGGACTTAGGGGGGATAAGACTGTCTGAACAGATGAGTTTTGAGTCTGGATTTGAAGAGAAGGAAGGAGTCCACTGTACGGAGATCAGGAGGGAGGGAATTCCAGAGATGAGGAGCCGAGCGACTAAACGCCCTGCTCCCCATTGTTGCCAGACGTGCCGGGGGAACGGAAAGCTGATGGGTATGGGAGGAACGCAGTGTGCGGGAAGGGGTGTGTGGATGAAGGAGATCAGAGATGTAAGATGGAGCCATGTTATGGAGTGCCTTAAAAGTGATGATCAGTATTTTGTAGATGATCCTTTGTTTGATGGGGAGCCAGTGGAGTTGTTGCAAGATGGGAGTGATATGATGAGCAATGGGGGTCCGAGTGATAACACGTGCGGCAGAGTTTTGGAGGAGCTGCAGCTTCTGGAGGGACTTATTGGGGAGGCCAAAAAGAAGTGAATTGCAGTAGTCAATGCGGGATGTGATCAGGCTGTGAACAAGAATGGCAGTAGTTTGGGAAGTGAGGGAAGGACGGAGACGAGAAATATTACGTAGGTGGAAATAGGCGGACCGGGTGATGTTATTAATGTGAGACTGGAAGGACAATGTGCTGTCGAGGACGACACCCAAGCTCTTAACCTGAGGGGAGGGGAGGACAGTTGAGTTATCAAGAGTAATGAAACATTTATTGGCTTTGGATAGGGTGTGAGGTGTGCCTACCAAGAGGACTTCCGTTTTAGAGCTGTTTAGTTTTAGAAAGTTGGATGAGAACCAAGACTGGATTTCTTCAAGACAGAGGGTGAGGGCGGTTGGCGGGAGCGAGGCAGATGGTTGAGTTGAGAGGTAGAGCTGGGTGTCGTCCGCGTAGCAGTGGAAATTGATATTATATTTACGAAGGATGTGGCCGAGTGGGAGTATGTAGATGATAAAAAGGAGGGGGCCCAGTACAGAACCTTGGGGCACTCCAGCGGAAACGGGGTAGGAAATAGATTTATGAGATTTGAGTTGTATGAACTGTGTTCGATCAGAGAGATATGAAGTAAACCAGGCTATTGGGGTGTGAGTGATGCCAAGAAATGAGAGTCGACTTAGAAGAGTAGCGTGAGAAATGGTATCAAAGGCTGCTGTGAGGTCCAGGAGAATGAGGATGGAAAGCAGTCCAGAGTCGGAAGCCATGAGTAGGTCATCAGAAATTTTGATAAGTGCAGTCTCGGTGCTGTGGAGGGGACGGAAGCCAGATTGAAACTGCTCATAAATATTGTTGGACAGCAGATGATTATGAAGTTGAAAGGCAACAGATTTTTCTAAAATTTTGGAAATGAAGGGGAGATTGGATATGGGACGAAGGTTGATGAAGTTGGTTGGGTCCAGGCCAGGTTTCTTCAAAATGGGCGTGACTGAGGCAGATTTGAGTGAAGAAGGGACCAAACCAGAACTCAATGAAGAGTGGATGATTTTGGTAATGAGAGGCGCAAGTGAGGAGCAGCAGGATTTAACCAGGATGGAGGGAAGTGGATCAAGGTGACATGTGGAAGGTTTGGATTTATGGATAATGTCAGAGATGGTTTGGACTGAGGGAAGGTCAAAACTAGAAAAAGTGGTTGTAAGAGATGGGAAGGAGGTAGTGGGGTCACCTCCAGCGACTGCAGCTCCAGTTGAAGTGAGGTGTGTATGGATATCTGTGATTTTGGAAATGAAAAAAGACATGAGTTTGTTGCAGAAATCGTGAGATTGCATATGGTGGGGAAGAGAATCAGGAGGTTTAGTGATGGAAGTGAGAAGAGGGTTTTAGAGTTATGACTGTTTGAATGGATTAAATTGGAGTAGTATGCAGATTTGGCTGAGTAGAGAGCGGCCTTGTACACAGTGATGTGGTCCTTGTACATATTATTATGAATAGTGAGTCCAGTTTTGTTGGCAAGGCGTTCCAGCTGACGGCCGCGGGATTTCAGTTGACGTAGGGCAGGAGTAAACCAGGGTGCTGAGCGGGTGAAGGAGACTGATCTAGATCGCAGAGGAGCATGGATGTCCAGGAGAGTGTGAAGACTTTTGTCATAAAAAGAAACCAGGTCATCAGGTGAGCAACAGGAAGATACACTGGGAAAATTATTGATATCAGATGTGAAAGTTTCGATGTTTATGTCCTTTATATTACGAAAGGAGATGATGCGAGGGAGTATAATTTTAGACAGCTGCACCTTGATGTTAAAAGTGACGAGCTGGTGATCAGAAAAAGCAACAGAATGAGATTTACAACCAGTAGGGGCGATACCAGAGCAGCAGACTAAATCCAAAATATGTTTTTTACAGTGGGTTGGAAAATTAATGTATTGATGAAGACCAAAGCTGTCCAGGCAGGACGAGAAGTCCCTGGAAAGAGGAGCACTGTCATTGTCCAAATGAATATTGAAGTCACCTAGAATGATCAAGTTGTGGGAGAGGGAAGAAAGATGGGTGAGGAGGAGGGAGAAATCATTCAAAAAATCCTTGTTATATTTTGGAGGACGGTAGACGGTGGTAACGACTGTGGGAGAGGGACCGGGCAGCAGTGATGCAGAATACTCAAAGGAGGAGAAGACCGGAGCAGCAGGAATCGGCACAACTTTCCAGCTCTCACGATGGAGCAATGCAAGACCTCCACCGCGTCCAGAAGCACGAGGCAGGCAGACGTAAACAAAGCCCGGCGGGACGGACTCATTTAGAGAAATAAAATCATCAGGCAGCTGCCAAGTCTCTGTCAGGCATAAAAAGTCAAGATTATGATCTACAATAAGATCTCTTATTAAAAGGCCCTTATTGTTGAGAGAGCGTATGTTCAGAAGACCAAAGGTGGCGGTCGCGTGGCTGCTTTTGCAGGCAGAGTTACCTGCCCTTGGCAAACTAGCCAGGGTGGCGCAGTTAGCATCCCGGCGAATGATCGGAGAGCGTCGGCGTGAGGTGAGTAAGGTCGGTATTGAGGACCCGGAGATGTTGTAAATCTGCTTGCCACGCGATCCACGGTGGACGTACCTCCGGCAGGGCTGGAAGAAGATCTCCGGAGGAATGGGGAGACCAGAAGGAGGCTGGAAAACGTCGACATGGCGTCGGAGCTTCAGAAGTTCAGCAACTGAGTACTGGAACAGTGCGTCAGCTTGGAGTTGGACAAGTGACAGCAGGAGCCAGCCAGCTGCAAACCACAGCAACACACGGAGAATCCACGTCATCCTTCTCGGGAGTGAGGCTGGAAAGCCAGGGATCCGCGGGTAAGCTGTAGATCAGTGGGCTGTTTGACAGGTCAGCAGTTTGACAGGTGGGCAGCTGACAATAGAACGCCGTCGCTGTCAAGAGAAAGCGTTGAGGCTACTGGCCAGGTATACAGCAGGTGATGTTTCAATTTTTTGTTTTTCTTTGCCGGTGAGCAGCGGCGACAGCTATGCCAGCGTTCACTCAGACCGGAACCGACAAAGAAAGAGGCAGGTCCTGAAGAAGTTTCAGGATGGAAAGAACAAAGTTTAAACCATAAATACATTTGACCTGCCAGCTTTTAGATGCACAGCTACCCTGGCCAAACAAGGAAGAACCCAGTTGTTATTATTAATTTCAAATAAAAGACTAAATGTATCAAATTAAACATGAAATCTTTCAAATACCAAATACTATAATACCTAAAAAGTTGTGTTTTACTAAATGCACATACTCTTAAGTGTAGCATTTAAGTTTGTTTCTTCCTAATTCTTATTCCCCTTTTCTCTCCAAGAACAACTTTTGTATGTTACTAAGAAGTAAATTATCTCTTGGTTCGTTAAGTATTGCATTCCACCAGATCCATAAACTTTAATGCTTTGACGTCAGACAGCGGTTGTTAGTGTGATCACAGAGGCCTGCATCATGTACTATCCTCATTGCTCTCTTTTGTTACGGGCATAATGACTGCAGGGTGCTTTTGTAAGTGTTACCCCACACCTCAATACAACAAAAGACATATGGCCCACAGGTGAACAGTACAGGGCATATATTCATTCATTATCTACCGCTTAGTCCATTACGAGTCGCGGGTAAGATGGAGCCTATCCCAGCATTTAACAGGTGAAAGACAGGTACACCTGGACAGGTCACCAGTCCATCGCAGGGCCAACACACTCCTAGGGAGAATTTAGAGACCAGTTAACCTAACATCGTGTCTTTGGATGGTGGGAGGAAGCCGGAGAACCCGGAAAGAACCCACGCATACACGGGGAGAACATGCAGATTCCACACAGAAAGGCCACCACACCCCAGGTTCGAACCTCCCTCCAGCCGAGGCTCGACCTTCTTGCTGTGAAGCTGCGGTGCTAACCACCACATCACCGTGCAGCCTCCTCCTTTTTTATTACCCATTCACACACTCTCACACACTGATGGTGGAAGCTGCAAGGCGCTCAACTACGACCCATAAGGAGCAATTTGGGGTTCGGCGTCTTGCTCAGGGACACCGCAACATTAGCTCTCTGGCCGGGGATCGAACTGGCAACCCTTGGGCTACAGGATGACCATTCTACCCACTGAGCCATGCCATCCCTGTACAGGGCATATAATGCATTTTAATTCAGAAAATGTTTAACTTTACCTAAAACAACAATGCTTGTAGACAGTTTTAACCTCACATGTTTGCATGACACATGCCACATGGCCAGGAGTGCCAGAGCAGGATGAGATCCATGAATACATTAGAAAGTTGGCCCATCCATGCCCATAAGGCCTCATGCAGCTGAAATCCAGTGGGGGGAACCATCACAGGATAAACCCCAGCATGGCATGTACCACAGACAGATTCAAAGTCTGGTAACAGACAAAAAGTCCTGAAAAGGCTGCTCTGAAGAAAGATGGACTAAACATGGCAAAACAAGGGCAGACAGTATGAAAAACAGGGTGTGAAAAGCAGATAGGTACAGCATATGGAACGCCATAACGAAGCTGCTGGAATACCCACTACTTCAGTCAACTGGGTGATGACCTGGGGAGAGGTGGCGATGGGCGGGGAAAGGGGGAGTTTGCTGCTTCCACGGAGCTGAATGTGCCAGAGGTCACTAACAAGTGGACCGCGGTCTGCATCCGGACCCTGGCTCCTGGCGGAAAACTTAGCAAAGGCAGAGATACCAACGACTGTGCCAGAGAAAGGCAGCAGTGTCGCTAAATCTGCCATTATAGCCATACTGGGCTGGTTTTTCTGTGAAGTCTCTTAAAAAACATCGTCAGTTGTGTGTTTCTGGACTTGTTTTCCTGAGTGTAGTGGCTTATTTAGACTTGTCCTGTTCCTATTACGAAACCGCTGTGATTCTCCCACAACTTTCTACAATAAAGTAAAAACCCATGAATGCGGAAGGGAAACGCAAAGTCTTTTTTTTCATGAAGTGGTGTTGACAGCCCAGTTTCCTTGGTTACCGCGGCCCTCTGAACCAGCACGCTACTACCCATATATAACAAAGAGTAGGAAAGAGAGAGTGCAATGAAGGGCTCATCATGCAGCCCCTTAAAAAACCTTCTTATCCGTGAGGCTGATGGACCAGTTTCACTGTCTCATAACAACATGAGGAAGAGACAGTCTTTATTTGTTTTGGTTTTTCCCCTTTTTGAAATGGGTCATGTGTGTTTTACTTTAATTAATTAGTTTAACAGCTCAAGTTAGCCAGCACACACACACACACACACACACATACATATATATATATATATATATATATATATATATATATATATATATATATATATGACTAAATAGGCATTATGACTTCCCAGACATGGCTCCAACTAACAAATTTTAGTTGAATACTTCTGGAATACGCAATCAGATCTGAGCAGGGACTTGGTCCCCCCGGCAACAGATGATGCAGACCCAGTGATAGAGCCAAGATTCTGTGGGACTTCCAAATCAAGCTACTGACTAAGCAGGTGGACATTGTGTGGCTGGCTTACTGTGAAAAAAGCCAGTAGTGACTGATGAAGCAATTCCAAGTGACTGCAACATCATGCAAGATCATGAGAAGCTAAAAAATAGCGATAGGCTGTAAGGAAGAAAAGTACATGTGGAAGGTAAGGGTGACACTGGTGGGACTGGAAACTGGCTGTGGGCCCCTAATTGGGAGAAGTAGGTCCATTAACAGCATCAAGAATGGATGTTCAGAGGAATGAGGATCCAGCATAGGCTGAGGCACCATATAGAACCTTGATGACCTGAGCCTGGAAAGGTAATCGTCCATGTGGAGTTTTTTTAAACTATGATTAACATGATTACATCATTGCCTAAATAAACATGAGAAACAGGATTTCTGTATTCAGAATGAATGGAGTTAATGTGATGTGACAAAGCTGAATGTCTAAGTGAGATCTGCTGAGTAAAATTAGCTGTTTATTAGAGATAAATGAGATTTGGTTCTTTATAGTTTGACGGACGTGCCCTTTAAAGCCCTGCAAGCCGCCAACGAGCCACTAGAAAGGCACTCTGGCCTCATCCTGCACTCTCATCTTGTGACTTACACACATTTGCTCATGCAGCCATATGAATATGTGTATGATTATAGATGTATAAACCCATTCTGATTCCAGATATCCACATCCCGCCAACACAAATTAGCCATAAAACCACACACGCATTTAGCATGAATTGCTTCTTCCAAGTACAAATTACCTTCCTCACACACACACTCCCATCCAGCTTGCAGAAATGTTCCCATAAAGCCATACAGTCACACAAATTGACCATGAACTGCTCCAGACACACATACACATCACAGCCAGTCACACTCAGTATCCAGACAATCATATAGAGGCACTCAGCACGCCGCTCAGATGTAATTGCATACAAACTATATGGAGATGAGGCTTCAATTGAACCAATGAAGGCAGGGTGAGTGTGTACAAACAGCAATGCCCACACACACACGCATAACGCTTGCTTTTTTCCTTATTCTGTAACAATCTGAATAAAGTATTGTCGCATCGAGTAGCGTTCACCATCCGATCTACTTAGCAGACTCGACTGGAGGATCTGGAAAGGTCATCCAATTTTTAGCAGGCAGAGCTGCTCAATCAGAGAGCTAATAAACAAGCCGGCGATACACAATCAACAACACTGTCTGCGTGTGCGTTAAGGTGTGTCTGAATGTTTGTGTATGCATTGCTATTAGAGACAACTCTAACTGGAAGCTCTCAGAGGAGAAAAAACAGAAAGACACTCACTGTCTCTCCATTTTCCTTCATTACTTCCATCTGCTTCCATCTTAGTTGCTCTTGCAGGCTCTTTGCTGCCTGGTTAGTCTGTCAGCGAGTCAGTAAATCAGTCAGGAAGTTCATTAGTTAGATTGACTGATCTTTTCTATACTTATGTGCTCCTTCACACAACTTATAACGCTGAGTCTGAGAACAGAGCTCCATTTAGAATCGTCTCCTTCACTGTTAAAGGAGCGTATATCTGGCTTGCCTTGTCCTCTCCGTGCAGCACTGCTCACTTTGCTGAGAATGATGACGAATACAGAACGTGTTATTTCTGGTGTTTGTGTTGTGTCAGAAGTGTTGTTTCTACGTGTTGTTAGTGTTGCTGCTGGTGTTCTTGTTGTTGTTAGAGTCATTGTTCTGGTGGTTGTTGGCGTCGTTTCTCAGGCCTTGTATACACAACGTTTCAATGCAAAATGCTAAACTTTGTCATTAGTATATTTAAAAAAAAAAAAAAGCATTTGCACACCAGCCGAATGAAAACAATGTCCGTGCAGGGAAAACACAAATAGGGCCAGAAACCATGTAGTGCACATGCTAGGCCTTTGATGGGCAGTGAACCTTTTTAACAACACACGCAGGTGTGCACCACATCCTCAGATCACCTGCCAACACAACAGCAGCGTTGCGTGCCAACCTCCACGCTGGCTCAACAACACTATTACTGTCCACCAGCGACTTGTCTCTGTTTACCGTGTGTATGTTCGTACTTTCTCAGCACATCGATCAGTTGTTCATTAGATTGTCTGTTCAGCCTCGCATCAAATGTAAAGACACAACTTTCCCCATCACACTTTCTCACGTTAACCACGCCCACCTTAAATGTCTGACCAATCACACAATACTTCTTAGAGCTCCACGGGAAGAAAGTTCTGCTCAGCCAATGCGTTGAGAACAAGCCAGAAGATGTTCCTAACCACGTCCATGAGAACAAACTAACGTCATTTTCTTCTCATGGCCTGGAGTATGTGACAGGCTGTATACTGATGTTACAGGGAAATTTAACTAGAGGCTGTTATTTGCCCAAAACTGTGTTACCATGGAAACAAGAGGCCAAAACGCAGATAAACTGTTACTGTCTCAGTGTCGTGCTGTAAACCGGGTCGTTAATGTTGATGTTAGTCTTTTTATCATGGTGCTTTGGTTGATGTGCCTTGGTGTTGCTGTTTAGGAACATTCATGCAAAGTGCTTTAATATTTTATTTTTTGGTTTGAAACACTAAAAGACTTTGAGGTGAGAATTAAGTCTGACAAGGGCGCGTGGTCAGTGGCCATCAGTAAAGCCATTAGAGACGTTTATTAATAATAATAATGGATTAGATTTATATAGCACTTTTCAAGGCACCCAAAGCGCTTTACATTGTGTATCCATTATTCATCCACTCCTCACTCATGATGGTCAGCTGCCCTGGAGCAGGCTGACGTAAACGTGGCTGCCAGTCCGCGCCTACGGCCTCTCCAACCATCACCGAACATTCCTCCACATTCATTCACCAGTGATGCCAACACTGGAGGGTTAAGTGTCTTGCCCAAGGACACAACAACAGATGACTGCGGGAGTGGGAATCAAACCGCCAACCTTCCGGTCATTGGACGACCTGCTCTACCGCCTGAGCCACTGCCACCCCTAGGTTATTAATTCACTTATCTTTTGTCTGGTGTCTCATACACACACACACACGTCAGTGACAGGTGCAAAAGTGCCTATTAGAAAAAAAATTCCTTGAAATCAGCTTTAAGTTCTAACTGCAGATGTTGACGAATTTTCCTTATTTGATGAATAAAGTAGCCCCTCCTCTGACACACACATGTAAAAAGCCTGGAAGTGAATCTCTGTGGGTGTGAGTGCTTGAGAGCATTGTGTTTGTGTGTGTGTGTGTGTGTGTGTGTGTGTGTGTGTGTGTGTGTGTGTGTGTGTGTGTGTGTGTGTGTGTGTGTGTGTGTGTGTGTGTGTGTTACACTTAGATGTGCTGAATCAAGTCATTTTTGGGCTTTTTGTTTACATGTCAGGGCCAATTTATCCAGCATCACTAGAAACCCTCACAAGCACATACCCCTCGAGACGTGTTTGTGTGTGTGTGTGTCTGTGTGTGTGTGGGTGTTCTTTGTTTTTTTTTTCTTGAGTGAAAAATCTGTGTGTTAGTTTTAAAATGTATGTGTGAGTTTATGTTGAGTTGCTGATGACTGAATGTGGCTAGATTTACAAGTGTGCATGTGTGTGTGTGTGTGTGTGTGTGGGGGGGGGGGGGGGTCTCCTGGGGTTTTCCTGGGGCTATATCTGCCACTCACACAGCAGTGTTAGGACTGAGAGTTGAAATGCAGCAGCATGTAAACACCACTGAATCCTTCTCTGCATGATTAAAAAACACATTTACAAATAATAAACCAACACAAAGATCAATCAACTAATCAGTCATGTCACAGAACAGCTCTGCATTAGCATGGATCAATAAGCAGACGGTAAAGAAGTCATCCCAAGCAGAGACCAGATCATCTGCTCCACCTCTGCTGCCTGTTGTTTGCTCTAATTTCTCACTAGTAGAACAAAATAGACCAAACGTCTGTCCATCCAAGTGTCTTCTGTCCATCCGACTGTCGTTTGTCCATCCAAGTGTCTTCTGTCCATCCAAGTGTCTTCTATCCATCCGACTATCTTCTTTCCATCCGAGTGTCTTCTATCCATCCGACTATCTTCTTTCCATCCGAGTGTCTTCTATCCATCCGACTATCTTCTTTCCATCCGAGTGTCTTCTATCCATCCGACTATCTTCTTTCCATCCGAGTGTCTTCTATCCATCCGACTATCTTCTTTCCATCCGAGTGTCTTCTATCCATCCGACTATCTTCTTTCCATCCAACTGTCTTCTATCCATCCGACTATCTTCTTTCCATCCGAGTGTCTTCTATCCATCCGACTATCTTCTTTCCATCCGAGTGTCCCGTAGTGCCTGCAGTCGGCCCTCAGCGATGTGTCTTTAATCTGGCGGGAACATCTTCCATATATATGCCTTCTGGCTTTTTTGGCTGTTGTGTTAATTGTAGCCTGGAGCTTCAGCCAGAAACATTGTTTTAGGACTCTGGAAGTTTCTAGTCCAACACACAAAAAGCTCATTTAAAGCAACATTTCTGCAATCAGCTGCTGCAAATATTAAACTGGAAGTTAGGTGCTAGGTGACTGTCACCACGCCTAGCAAAAGAATCACTTTAATGAACCACCACCTTTACTGTAGATCCACTCTCAAAGCAACTTAAAAGCATGCGCTCAAATATCTAAATATTTTTGGGATGTGATCGTTTCAACTGTTAAAGAACACAAATGCGGCTTGTTTTCATTAGCAGTGATTATTATGTTCAGACTGAAAGGCCCTGGCTCTCCTCTGAGATGGAGCATTAAAAACACATTGGAGACATGGACCCAGACGCCCCTCTCCTGCCCGTTCTCCTGCCCGTTCTCCTGGGAGAGCAGAGCAACGTCCGAAGGAAGGCGACGGGGAGGTTTTCTGATCAGAGACCCAGACTCTCTTGTGATGAGCATGTGCAGGTGTGTTTTCGTTTTAATTTTTATGATGACGACCAAACTTAGCTGGACATTACCTCAGAGGTCAACTTATCAGGTCTTACTCTGAACGTGGGTCAAGAAATCATTTTGGGGGATTAACACTTCACTCTAGGGTTAGCATCAGAATTAGGTGTGTGTGGGGCGTCACAGTCCAATATCTGAGATGAGAAATTCCAGTAAGTGGGTGTTTTTGTCTTGATAAAGCAAAGTAGTGGGTAATGATACAGGATCAATAATGGATATGAGGTGGCTGGATGTAACTGCTAGCACACACACAGAAACACACACGCATATACACACTTAAATGTGTTTATATCTCACACATGCAATGCAACTCATGAAGCAACTGAAAAAAAATGTTCCACTTTCATCTTTGAGTGCAGAATAAATAATTCCCAGTGATACAAGATAAACTAAACGTGTAATAATACAAACACACTCAGAGAAACTCATCAGTTTAGTTACCCACAAAATGAAAATCTGATATTAATTTATGGGAATTGTCAACCGATTTCTGATGAAAAATATACACTCGCCATCCTCCAGTGGCCTCCAGTGAACTCATCGTCATGTTCTAGAAAGCAGGTGGAGGTGATCTGAGCTTTGTGACATGGTGCATTATCCTGCTGGAAGTAGCATCAGAAGATGCTCCACTGTGGTCATAAAGGGATGGACATGGTCAGCAACAATACTCAGGTAGGCTGTGCTGGTTAAACCAGGCCACGTTGGTACTAAGGGGCCCAAAGTGGTCCAAGAAAATCTCCCCCCACCATTACACCAGCAGCAGCCTGAAGTTTTGATCCAAGGCAGGATGGATCCATGTTTTCATGATGTTTCCAGCAGATTCTGAGCCGAGCATCTGAATGTGGAGCTGAAATGGGATGTATGTCTTTTGTCTGTGAAGTGTCTGTGTTTTGTTGTTTTTAAAGATTTTTAAAGATTTTATAACCGTTTTATGTCCTTTTGTCAGTCAGTGTTTTTGACGGCTGTTTGACAAATATTTGGATTGTGTATGTTCTTGGAATTTGAGGACTGCATCCTCCTGGAGTTAACCGGCCTGAGTCTGAACCTGCTGTGTCCACCTGGAGCTAACCAGCCTAAGCCTGTATCTTGCACTACTTGCTAAGCATTCTCCGCTCTGAGGTCTGTACTGTTTACTCTTGTTAAGTGTTAAAAGTTGTGGATGATGGCCTTATTTGCTATTCTTAAATGCCTATTACTTTTTTGGGTAATCACAGAATGAGTATTTTTTTCCTGGACACGTTGCAGGGAAGCTTCTGACATTTGAAAAACAATTATTACAAAGGAACTTGCTCTATAGCTTTTTTGAACCTGGAACAACTACCATTTCAGTTGGATCAGGATATAAATTTGTTACCTCTTCTATCCAGAGACTTGCCTAAATCGCAATGTTTTTTTTGTTTTGTATCATTATCTCGCTTGCGCACCTCATGGAGGACTCTGAAAGGCTTTAACATATCAAAGTTCTAAATCAAAATCTAATGTGAAACAGAGAATGTTGGTTGTGTTACTTTTGTCTGGAAATGTACAACCAAAACCTGGTCCTGAGTTGCAACACTCCCAGACTCCCTCTGATTTTAAATCATTGTCTGGTCTCAAACTTGTTCATCTTAACGTGCACAGTTTTCTACCAAAGATGGACATGGTCAGAATTTGGGTTAAACCTACAGGTGCAGATGTTGTTATAATTTCTGAAACTTGGCTTATTATACAGACAGGCCAAAACAGAGGCGGTGTCGCTATTTATATTAAATTAAGATTTAATGCCTCTATTGTTTTGTTATATCTGCAAACAATTTAAAGTTTTGGGCCTGAATGTGGAAATAACAAAGTCCCTTTCTATTGTTGTTGTTGGGTGTTATAGGCCTCCATCTGCTTCAAAAGAGGCACTATATACATTAAAACCTTTCTTGACTAAATTAAGTTACACTGAGCTACTTATGGCCAGAGATTTTAATTGGGATTGGCTAAATGCAACTTCTGATGAATTTAAAAGTTTTTGTGATTCTATTAATTTAACACAATTAGTCAACTTATCCACAAGGCCTAATTTTAAAAGTCCACCTTGATTGATTTGATTTTAACAAACATGCCTCACAAGTTCTCATCGCCTCATGAGTGTTCTGCAATGACTTCAGATGACTACTACCAGATGTAGAGGTAGCTTGAACATTTCTTTAAAAACAGTTTTACACTAATTGTGAATAAACATGCTTCTTTAAAGAAATGCAGGGTTAAGGGGCGAGAAAATCCTTGGTTTTCACCTGGACTTGCAGCTATCATACATGTGCGTAACAGAGCATGGGACAAGGCAAGAGAAACAGACTTATCTACCGATTGGTCTGTTTCTAAACAGCTTAGAAATAAATGCACCTCTTATCAAAAAGGCCAAATCAAAATATTTTCTGTCTGTCACTACTGAGAACCTCAATGATCCACAGAAATTCTGGAAAGTGATTGAATCTCTTTCTGTGAGTAAAATTTCTCAGGCTCTTCCTACATTCGTTCTCAAAGATTCAGTCCCAGTTTATGAGAGAGCTGAAGTCTTGAATTGCTTTAATGAGCATTTTTTTTCAGTGGGTTCCTTGTTTGGTTCTGCAGGAACCCCTTCTACAAATCCTGGCATAGAACCCAAAAAACTTTCTGTGGATCCCTTTAACTCTGCACCTTTTACTGTTTGTGAAGTGCATAAAGCTCTAAAAACATTAGATCATAGAAAACTGCCTGGGCCAGACTTAACTGAGCCTTACTTTTTGAAGATGGCAGCAGATTTTGTAGCAGAGCCACTTTCAATTCCTTTTAATCTTTCAATCAACATCATAGAAATTTCAACAGTTTGGAAATCAGCGTTTGTTTAAGCCTTACTAAAAGGTGGTGATCCAGCAGTTCTGACTAATTACAGGCAAATATCAAATTTATGTGTTTTAGCTAAAATTCTGGAATCTCCTTTTTGTCATTAATTGATTCTCCAAATTTCAATCAGGCTTCAGAAAGAAGCACAGTACTATCACCACTACTATGAAGGTAATAAATTGTATTATTGTGGCACTTGATAAGAAACAGTACTGTGCTTCACTTTTTATAGACCTATAGCTTTCGACACTGTCAACCATACTATTAAAAAGCAGACTACTTGACCTTGGACTGTCAGAGCAGACGGTTGCATGGTTCTCAAATTACCTGATTTGCAGGACTCAATGCATTAAATATGCGGGTCTTTATGCAGGCTGTTGTTTGAAAGGGAGTGCCACAGGGCTTAGTTTTGGGGGTCCTCCTATTTTTTTTGTCCATCAATGATTTGGATCAAAATACATCTGATACTAATCTGCATTTTTATGCCATTGAAACCCTGTAGAAAGCTTTTGTTGCTGTCCAGCATTCACTTCTTCAGTCAACTTTAGTCCTCAATGCTGACAAGACTGAGCTAATGTTGTTTCCTAATAAGAAGGTGCCTGAAACTATTCCAGCAGTGTCCCCTCTTGGAGGGAATGTCATAGAAGTTCATGAATACAAGTACCTTGGAGTCTTGATTGATGACTCCCTCACTTTTAAACCACACACAGAAAAACTTGTCAAGAAACTAAAACTCAAACTGGGTTTTTCTTCCATAATAAGTTGTATTTTTCTTTTGAATTAACAAAAGCATCTTGTCACTGCAACCTTTTTAGTGGTGCTAGATTATTGTGACCTCTTTTATATGAATGCTTCGTCTTCTTGTCTTCAAAAGGTGGACACGGTTTATCATGATTCAGCTCTGTGGCTTGTACTCCGGAGTGGGACGGCCCTCCCTGGCCACTAGGAGGCAGGCTCATTGGTGCACATTTATTTACAAGGCTATGCTTGGACTACTGCCTCCCTACATTTGTGCTTTAATCAAACAGAGACGTGTTGATTCGTACACTTAACGATCAAATGAGCAGTTGATCTCTGTTCCTTTTGCCTGCACAAAGCTCAGAAAGAAAGCCTTTGTTTATGTAGCTCCTTTTGCTTGGAACATGTTGCGGAAAAACTGGAAATTGACAGTTATTGCCCTTAAATGCCTTCAAAACCAAGCTAAAAGCATCAGAGACTGCCTCAATAATGTGCAATTGTTTATCATGACCAGTTTTATATTAAAGGCTGAATAACTGGGATGTTTTCCTTGAAAATAATTTAAAATGTTCTCATTTGCTGCGAGGGATAAAAAGAAGCTTCTCTATAAACAATCTGTCTCCTACATCAACAATGTTTTTGTCAAGTTTTTCTCCCTCAAAAATAAGAGTTTCGTGCTGGAATAACTTGGGTGCACTGTTTTGCTCTTTCCAACTTCCTTGTTCCTTAACCAATCATATGCGAATCCCCACGGTTGTCTACCAACAACAAGGCAGCGTTCGGTATTTTATGTCAGCAGCCTGCAGGTATGGAAGCTGGTAAAAGAAGTGGACCAGAAATAGTTACAGAAAAACCTAAAAAGCCTCGGCATCCTGCTGAAAAAGCAAACGACCAAAACGGAATAAAACGAGGATCAATATTGGAGAATCTTTTAAAAGGTGGAGAAGTCTGAGCTGGCAAAGTTTCTCCTCAACAGGTAAGCAACGGAGTTTTGCTTAAATTAATCGAAAAGTTTATCTTGATTTACAAAGATTTTAGTCTAATTTATTTCTCGGCATTCATTTAAATAATTTGTGTGACTGTATGGACGTATTAGTGGAGTAAACTGGTGGCCTGTTAGTTTACAACAACAAATGTAATGATGGGGGGGGAGACGCACTCCATGTTTTTCTCTTTCGACTGCAGCTCTGATTTGAAACGCTAGGTGTCAAAGCTACTTATTTTGCCTTTAATGTTGTTTGTTTTAATGTTCTGTGTGTTTTAACTGCCTCTTGGCCAAGACTCCCTTGGAAATTAGGTTTTTAATCTAAATGAGACTTTCCTGGTTAAATAAAGGTTAATAAATAAATAAAAAAAAATGGAGACTCATCAGACCAGCAACGTTTCTCCATCTTCTATTGTCCAACTGCTGCTCTGGATATTTTCTCTTCTTCAGACCATTCCAGAGATGGTTGTGGGTGGAAAATCCCAGTAGATACTCACACCCACAACCATGTCATGTTCAAAGTCTCTTAAATCCCCATTCCTTCTCATTCTGATGCTTAGTTTGAACTTCAGCAGGTCGTCTTCACCACGTCTACATGACTACATGCTTCTGTGTGATTGGCTGTTTAGATATTAGTGTAAACAGGAAGTAAAACAGGTGGAGCTGATAAAGTGGGGGATGAGTGTGAACATATATTTATCTGTACAATCTGCTTCACATATTTAGAACTTTATACTGATAAACAAAAATGAACCAAAATCTGCAATAAATAAAGCTTGTCATGGTTGTCAGAAGATGTTCCAGGTGTGCCTGCCTAGGCCGGACAGCTGTGTGTAGAACTAACACAGCTGTAGTCAGGCCTGCATGAAGAGATCAGAAGACTGAACTACATCAGTGTGGTTCATCTGTTGACCAGATTATGACTACAGTTCTTTTTGTTTTGTTTTGTTTTTTTATTTTCTGGCAGACATGCTCAGTCATGTTTATGCCACAATGTGCCATGTCATCTTTCAGCCAAGCTTTCTGCATCACAGGTTGGAACAAGGAGCCTGCCAGTTGAATCTAATGGGTTTCACAGGCAACTTTGCATAGCAGATAACCTGAGCAGTGAACACATAATGCAGCTGAGTTGCTGATTTGGCTTTGCTGCAGACATCTGTGTTTTCAATGGCTCTTCTCATCAGTGTCACGCTCAGCCACGTCAGTTGTATAGCTTATTGCATGAATTGGGGGCGGATTGCAGGGTGGATTAATTGTTCAGCGTCTGAGTGATAGTGAGGTTTTCCATCTCTGATGTCCTGAGCCACCAGCCTCACAGCGGCTGGGAAAAAGCTGCTGTGGAAGCAGCCCTGTGAGCGCTAAAGCTCTGAGGTTGTAGCCTGACTTCACCCACTAGAATAGTGTATGGGCTGGATGGTCTCTGAGAATGCTTCGTGCTTTTCTCCTGCTGTACTGCTTGAAGATGGCGTCCGTGGAGGGGAGGTCAGAGCCTAAGACCCACTCTGCAGTTCTGACGACCCATTGCCGACCCATCTCCTCCTATAATCCAAATTGAGTTCTTTAGTTTTGTCCATGTTGAGAACAAGGTCGTGGTGATTCTGTGATTCAGGTCCCTGTATCAGACTCGTCCCTTCCTCTGACGAGGCCAAGGATGGTAGTATTGTTGTCATGGGAGAGGCACAGCCAGATGTGTATGGTGAGAAGTGTTTAGGGCTGAGGCAGCAGCCCTGCAGGGTTCCTGTACTGACTGTGAGCTCTGCAGAGATCTTCTTTGCCACCTGCACCACCTGCGGACTGTCCCTGAGGAAGTCCACGTTCCAGTTGAGGGTGGGTGTTGGTACTTCCAGATTGACCAGTTTAGATTCAGCAGCACTGACAGTATTAAAGGCAATGCTGTAATCCAGGAACAGTAGCCGTGCAGGTAGTCTTACTGTCCAGGCGTTGGAGGGTGGAGGGAATGCCACCGCATCACCTCTGATCTGTTGGAGGAAAACTGATATGGGCCCACAGTTTCATGAACCATGGAGTTGATGTGGGTTAGACCAACTTTTCCACACACCTTATAGCATCTGCCAGTGCGTTTTCAGCCCACTTCGGTCTGCATGTTGTATAGATATTGACTAAATGTGGAGGTTTGTTTGTTTTTATTCCTTCATTTTACACAATTTTAGATACAGGCCATCAAAATATGACTCATGCCAACATCGTGGGAAAAATGGACTTGATGCGTCCATGTCATGGGTGACTTGCGTATTTATGAAGGTACCAATAGTATTCCTGCCATTAATTTCATGATTTGTTCAAAGTTGTGTCTGTTAAATATAAGTTTAAACATATGAAATAAATGAAAGTTTAAACTGCATCATGGTAAACATCCCAGCCAATCAGGACATGGGATTGTAAGTCTTTAGGATGTGGATCTACATTTTTAATCATTTGCTTAAATGTTTTTGCATTTTGGGGTTAATTTTTCAAGTAAAACTCAATTTTCCTCCCTGGCTCATTGATTGTTGCCTTTAAGACCCTCTGACTCTCCCTCTTTTTATTTCTTTCCTAGTGTCAGTGGTGCCACATGTACTAAATTTCACTCTCTCATTATGATCAGATTTTTTTCTGTTGGTTAATTATTTCCTAATTAGCTTGCGTGTTAATTAGAATAGTCACTAATGTTAATTAGCTGTATTAATGGGAGCGGCAGTAACATCTGCCCTCAGTGCCAGGCTCCACCGCCTGCCAGATATCTTCATCTCAAACCGGCTTCCGATCTTAGAGCTTCCAAATGTCATCTCCTCCATTTACGCCTTACATAACGGCAGATTTCAGTCTCGGATCACAACTCATCACACACACACACTGAAGATCTGATATTTAAAAGTAAGAAAATGATGCAGTATTTTCATAAAGACACAACATTTTTCTTATTTAAGTTTCACTTAGCCTGCATTTCTTTCTATTGTGTATAACGTAGATATAAAACGTCTTAAATTAAATCCTTTAGGTATGATTCAAAGCTCTGATTGGCCAATCAATGCATCTCTGGGCGCCATCATAACATGTAAATAATTAAACCTTTTGGAAAGCTCAAATACGCAGGATTAAATAACAATAGCCACATTTAAACAATCGAGTTATCTTGAAGCCAGCGTGTGCTTGTAGCCTGCAGCTTGAAGCTCTGAGCCAAAAACCTCTTTGCATTTATATTGTGAGTTAGCTAGCCTGGTGGAATGGCCTAAAACACACCCACAATGTTCTGTGTCATCATGAATGTCACCCAGTCTGTTGGGAAATAGTCCAAAAACGCAGGAGTCTCAGCGGCAGAAATAAGCCACACAATAAAACACGTACGATAATTATTCAAAGCATTCAGTCAAATATAAATATGTAAGTGTCAATTACAACAAATAAGACAGTCAGCTGAATGAACCCTCCCCAGACAGCAGCCTGCTCTGGCTGAAGATGGGCATGTGCTCCGTATGGAGGTCTAGAACTGGTCTAGATGCTTGTGTAGCTGGATGTGTCGAATCTGAGATTTCAGACCCAGATATGGCAGGCAGAGAACAGATTTCATGTGTCTGAACATGGAAGAGAAAGTAGAACTTCAGTTGAGACTTTGAGGTAGACGGATGTGAACTGTTGTAGCACTGAACCTGAACGAGCCGAGGAGGCAGGGGCCCAGAGGGAGGGCACAGCGAGGCCGGAGGGCCGGCCTGTTTAGAGGTGATGCAGGGACACCATCGCCCTGAAGTTCTCTGATAAAGAGTCTGAATGGTCAAAAGCATCTGATGTTAGAAAGTAGGGAAGTTCTATAATGATGATGGTATTTGGGGAAATTGAGGAGCACGAACTGAATTTAAGTAAAATCAAATTTTTTTGCGTTAGGATACAGGATGTTTTCAGAAAGCAAAGAACAAGACATTTTAAAAATATTCTTATTGAATCATGACACATTAATAACAGTAACTAGTCCTCTGTTTTAGGCCTGAACCTGGTTTATGTCAAAACTGGTGAAAGTAGTTCATTTATATCAGTTTAAATCCATTAATCCATCCATCAATCTTCCGCTTCCACTTAGTCCCATTCAGGGTAGCGGGGGCGGGGACCTACATCCGGCTCGGACTGGTTCAAACCAGTTCAGATTCGGTTTATTCACATAGGACCAGCTCACCGTATGTATCACATCGAGGCACTTTGTACATCCAATTTTTATCCAAGTCACTGAGATCAAATCAGAATCCAATTAAATTCCTTAAAATCCACTTCAGTCCAGATCGGCCCAGTTCATTAGACAAGATGAACCAACCATCACATAAAACCGTCCTCCATCACATCCTCACTCGTAAGTCCTCTAATTATGTGTTTCATGTGGGTTTACTCTTCGAACTGCTCTGGAGATGCGAAGCGCGGTTGCATCCTCACAAGCATTCCTGCTGTTTTCCGCTTCTTCCCTCCGTCATCTTCCATACGTCCCTCCATCAGGTAGAGTGACCTTGTATTTCATTTACTGATAATTACATGGATTTATTCAACTGAGAGGCTTTAATTAGAATGCTAGAAACATTGATTGCCTCTCTCCTCTCCCTCACACATCCCTCTTTGGCTCTATCCATCCATCCACGGATCCTCCAGCCCCCAAACTGTTTCTGCTCTTACTTTAAGGGAAGAGAAGAGAAAGAGGGAATGGGAGGAATAAAGTGATGGAGAAAAGGTTGAGGAGGTTGCACACACTCCCAGATCATTTTTGGTCTAAACAACCTTAAACGCAGCATTTTCATTGCAAGACCACGATTCATCATACTTAAATACTTTTAATTTGTCATTTTACATGAGCAGGTTTGGAAAATGAGACGTTCAGACATAAGCTGCTGTTGCTGTAGCCCAACATTAAACATTGTTTTACCTATTTAAATCAACAATTTATCAATTTCCTTTGTGTAATATTAACATAAAACTCATCCTGGATAGTTTGGTGAGTCGGTTTCCAGAGGCAGGCAGTTTTTATTAAACACGTAGTATCAGATCAGCAACACACAAAAACAAAAACTGAACCAGAAAGTGTGGAACTGCAGTTCTGTCTGCTCCATATTTAAGGATTTGCATGTGCAGGAGCCTTTTTCAATATGAAACTATTAGATTTGTGAGCTTTAATGTTGAAAATTTGCATGCAAAATATTAATGTTAGTACATTTTTGTTTACTAGAGTCAAGCCTAAAGATTAACTTTATTGTGCACTAGGGGAAATTTGTCTTGGACTTTTACCCCGGCTGCAGGCATGGAGTGATGAATAATAAAATAAATAAATAAATAATAATAAAATACACACACACACACATATAAATAGTATAACAGATAAAAATAGTGCAACAAATTCAATAACTTATACAAGAAACATCATAAAACCAGTGATAAGACAGAGTGTGAAGTCAATTAAGGATCATTGGGGATCCTCCAGGTCAGGGACTATGCCTGCTAATGTAGAACATGAAGGCTTGTTTTTTAAGTCTGTTTTGTTGTTGAGCTCTTTGTGCTGCTCATTTCCACCAAGAACCACAGGACTGAGGGCGCAGAAGCTGTGCATGGTTAGCTCAGTATGATGATATTAGGCACCAAAAACTGGACGTCACACAGACTAGACTGGTTATTTATTTGCTATTTTATAACTAATACATCTGTAAGATGCCACACATGCACAGAGGGAGCAGGAAGAAGCCGCCATGTTTACGGGACAGGGAGGAAAACAACGTGGTGAAGTGAGACGATGTGAAGCCGAAACAGGCCAACGACTTCATTTTCTGCTGCTGAAGCAACACCGCTCAGTTTTTCATGTTTGATTAATTATTTTGGTGCCAATCCATTCAGGTTCCCTCCATATTTAATTAAAATATAAATTTAAAACATAATTAAGTTTTTAATCCAACTGCGAGTGAGTCTCTGACTAAGAAAAAAAGGACTCTTCTCTTTCTCTCTCGTCTTTTTCTTGATCAGCAAACCGGAAGCTGAATGTGGATTCACACCAAGCACACACATACACACACATACTGGTTCGGCAAGCAGCATTTGTGTAGGTTGCCAGCCGGGTAGAATCTCCCCGTCAGTATAAAAGATGCACCCTGACTCTGGATGTACATGAGTGTGTGTGCATGTGTGTAAAAAGCCAGCATGAGGCCCAGCGGCTGGTGATGGTCAAGCTAATTATGCATGAAATCAAATATGATTTAAAAACAACTTCACAAGAAATTCCTGATACACCGCCATCTAACTCACACACACAGCCTCAGCAGGAAAGAGAGGATGATGATGATAAAATGACTGAGAGTGTTTTTGTTTGGAATGTGTGTAAATAAAATCAGGGAAGAGAAACAACAAAAGATATCCTCATATTCATATTTCCTCTCGTTATAATTCAAACTGTGATTAAAAAGACTTTGAAGGATGGTTCCGGTTTATTTTAACCTGGTTCATCTTCCATCCGTCTGCTGTTATTAGAGTCGTTCCAACGTCAGTCTCCATCTCTTAAGATCCATTTACGTATGTAAACAACGATGTCCGTTTCAAGCGTTGTCATACGTCACCATCCTCATACCTCCATGCATCTTTTGCGTTGCCATGGTTGTAAAGACAGTTCCTCCACTAGGGGGCAGTGCTGAGTTCAGAGTTCACTCAGCGAGTCGACGTCAGTTTCAGACCAGTTCAGCAGCAGTAACGCGTCGCTATGACGACGTTTCCAACCGCCCAACATGCAATAAACACTCACATATACTCTTTATCCAAAAGCTTGTACAATTTCTACAGCTGTGCTCGTCTTCATTCTTCTTCTGCTTTTTTGTTCCATTCCTTATCCTCTTTTTCTTCTCTGGTTTGTTTCTTTCCCTGGTCGCATGTCATCGATGCAGCTCAGCACTGCCCCCGGTGGTTTCTGGTGGTGTTGCTCCGTGTTCTGTGATAGTTAGCTAAGCTCCCTGAAAACGGACCAAATTACGCTCATAACCGACGCAGAAGACGGACGAAACCATCCATCGTCTGTGTGTCTGTCATCTCCGTCCAGCATAAATGGACCATTACACTGATTTAAAGAAACAATGAGTCACAGGATTGAGGTGTTCTCTCCTCAATCTGTCAGTTGTAATATGACAGAAAGTCATGTTGACAATTAAAGTTTACTCCACACCAACATGTAAATGCAATTTATTCTGCTGTATTGATACATTGCACTTTAATGCCAGTTGCAGAATGCAGCCATTACCAAGGCCAGCAGGGTTAGTGGGTTAGCGAGGTGTGTTCAGTGACACTTCTGCATTGCTGAACTGGTTTACTTCTTACTGGGGATGTATCGTCATGGCAACTTATGCCAGCACATTCCAGCACAGCAGGCCAAGCGGGAAGAGAAAAGGAGCAGCGCCCTGCTTGTTAACAGATGCCGTAACCTTGGACATGTCTCTGTATGTCCCTGCGTGTCCACCTGACGGCTGTAAGGTGCTGCTCGGCTGGGTCGTCTGTCAGAGCGTCCAACGCAGCGTGGGACATCATCAGCTAAGTCTTTACCAAGCAACATGAACAACACCTCCATCGACTCACATGATGGCTGAAAACTGCAGCAAAGCCTTGCTCTTCCTAAACTTTCCAAGTTTGTTTTTTAATGTTATATTTTTATTATCTATCAATAACATCTGAGTACAACGTGATACAGCAGTGATCAGATTTCATTTGGGGATGAATTTATTTCAATTAAATTACAACACAAACACATGACATGTTTGAGAAGGATGTGAATGCATGTTGAATTCAGTTTTAATATGTAGCCACTGAATGGTGGTCTTTACTTTAGCTCTGTTACCTGATCATTTAATTAAATGAATGATTTTTACATGAGCATTGGTATCATTTTTATCCATCTTGTGCTCAGTAATGTGATGCTAGCTTCATGTGATTGGATGTAGGTGTTACAGACATCTGGGAGTTCAGTACAACCCAGATGGCAATGAAAAGTCCTTAAAAGTTGGATTCTAGCCTGAAGAAAAATTTAAGACACTTTATTAATACGACTTGTTTTAAACTTTGGAACTGGGCTCAGACAAAGTTTCTTTATTGTACAGTCCAGATTATCTGGCATCTGGAAAATAAGCTGCTTCCTTTACTGTCTTACAACAATAACATGGCTTGACTTTAATATCTGGCACAGGTGTTTCCACAAATGGGTCCAGAATCTGTTCTCGTGCTGTTTGGGGCTTTTCAGTAAACGAGAACTAAAAGTCTGTAGACAGTGAAGCTAACTCACAGCTAATTAGCCCAATTTAGCTGCTACATTCACTTTGATCATAGCATTTGTATTCAGACGTTATTGTTCAAGGTACAAAACTTATTTCTTTCTAAACCACTGAAAAGAACGTTAAAGATAAGCAGATTTTTTTTAACAAGTTTAGTATAAAGCCACAATATTTGTCCACACATCTGCATGGTACTGCTCGGTGAGATCTCCAGTAGTAGGAGCAGTCGAACTGGATCCCCTAAACACACCCTGCATATCTTAAACCTGGTCCATACTGCCGGCCACTGATGTAGGAGATGACTGCCATGAAGGAAATGTTCGGTATCCACATCATGACAGTGTTAGGCTGCAACGGCTGGTGAAACAAAGGCTTTTCAGATAGTAGTAAGATCGTGCTTGTACAAATACTGTGTTTGAGGAGAAGCGCATCAGCCTGTGACTATATCAAGTTTGGCATTTCTGAAAAGGAAAAAAAACAAACCTTAAACCCAGCTTGGTTCAAATCATTAAAAATACAGTTGGTTCCTCCAGAATCAAATTACCTAGAGCTCATTCAAAGGCTTCTCAAATCCATCACCGTGCTCTGTGTGGTCTCCAAAACAAGCAAATTAGATCTGGCATTTATTTACATGGCGGGTGGCAAAGGGGAATTAAGATTTTGGGGGGTAAATTACAGATAATTAAGGTCCATTCTGCGTAATTCTGAGTCATTAGATATAATTTGATGGTGAGCGTCTGGGAAAGAAATTGGAGTGTGACAGAGAAGAGAGTAAATACATAGTCCACCTTTTGTGCATTTCCCTCCTCAGTGTTAACCTCCTTTTTACTCATACAAAGAGAAAGAACTGGCTAAATGTTTTATGGCCTCTTTTATACTTCTGCTGATTCTAATTCCTTCAAAGCAGACAAACAAATCACTTTTCTCTTATTGTCCTGGAGGCAGTTTCTGTTCTGTTAAAGTGTAACATCCAATTCCATATTTTTAAAATCAAATGTGGGACAAAAACCGAGACCCATGCACTGCAGTCCTCAACAACCCCAATACAGACTAGCAACACAGAGATAAAGAAAAACAACGAACACAAAGATGGAGGAAGAGAAATGCTGTAGAAGTCATTTTCATCTACATCAAGCCCCAAAATAGTCTTTATTTAAATATAAAAAACACTGTGCTGCAAGATTATTCAAAACACATTCCAGTACAAATCAATCTGTTTCTAGAAATGAGGATCCGTATTCTGAATGGAAGTGGAACTACTGAGGAAGTAAAAAGGAAAAGAGACTACAAGGTTATGAAAGAAAACCAGAGAGAAAGAACAGGCAAAATGTTTTATGGCCAGTGGCATCTGCCACAATATGCCACCATCGCCCCCCAGGGTCTTCTTTACTAGATAATTATGGATGCCATGGTCACACTGCCATACACCAGCTTGAGAATGAGCTAAATTA
Source organism: Melanotaenia boesemani (assembly GCF_017639745.1). Taxonomy (NCBI): domain Eukaryota; kingdom Metazoa; phylum Chordata; class Actinopteri; order Atheriniformes; family Melanotaeniidae; genus Melanotaenia; species Melanotaenia boesemani. The sequence goes on from NC_055701.1 coordinate 29,371,616, forward strand.
TTCCTTTAAAAAAGGCCCCAAACACATACCTGCTCCTCAGCTGGGATTAGATCTGAATCTTCACACAAGCCCTGGATGGAAAAACCAGTAGATTTGTTTGACCAGTGAGATCACGCTAATGAGCGTAGCATAGCTTTGTCCTCCTAATCTTACTAGTGTGGGATGAAACTGGTTGGTGAATATCTGGGTTACAAGTTTGGCATTGGTATCTAAAGTAGGGAAATACCAAAGACCCTGGTAGAATGGAGCCAGTGTATCTTCATACCGTCCACTCTTGCTGGTATTGCAGTGGCTGTTTGTTGGACTGTTGGAAACCATTTGTGTACATCCTCATTGACTTTGTATTAATTATCTCCAGTATGTTGCACAGACATTGTTGATCTGTATCAGTTCACAATGTGTTGACCTGCTTCGTCATGCCAGTTAAATAGCAGCACTGAAATTCCTTTAAAACTATCAGACGCAGTTGCTGTTCACATCAATATATGAATCATGGAAAATTGTGATCTCACTGAATATGACCCGGCTGCTGGTGACAGATGGGCTGGTTTGAGCATTTATAAAAACTGCTGACTGGAAGTTTTTAGTTTTGTATCCCCATTATGACCTTGTGCATCATCAGCACATTGAGAACAGAAAGGCAACCAACTTCTCTGAGATCGAAGCCAAACCCGACCAACTGGATCAGACATTACTGGTAGGGTTCTCAGCAGGTGGCTGATATCTACATTATAAGAACTACGTTAGTTTGTTCATCGTGTATTTGTTGGCAAATTAAGCTGTTTTCTGTCCATGTTAAAAGGCATGAAGGGTTTGAAGCTGTTATTGTTCTTCACAAACAGAATAATACGAATATTGATTACAGCCAGCATTTTGAATGATTCACTCAGTGGTATTCATGGTAATTAGGAAGATGAGACCTTGGAGAAATATGCAGTCTTTTCCAGAAAACTTAGCAGATGCAGACCTTATTCTACCAATGCAAATTATGTTTGTTCCACCCTTTTGCCTTTTTTTAAATAACCACTGATGAATCCAATTCATGTCACTCTCACTTTAGAGTCCTAATGTGTCACATAAAGTCACTCGGGACTTGGAATCCTGTATCCTTTTTCAAGTGAATGGTTAAAGGGATGCACAAGGAATACACTATGAATAAAGAAACCTTTTAGAGAGCTTTAGAAGATATATTTAGGTGCCTAAAGTGTCTTTGGGGCTGCAAAGATTTGAAAATATCTGTGAGTCATCCAAAATTGTGGCAATGTGCATAGTATACCTTGGTCCGAGTACAATTTGCAGCGAGCTGGGCAGTGCTGCAACATTCCTATTTATGGAGCAATGTTTTAACAACTTGGACCAATTCAGTGCATCAAGGGAGACAAGATTATTGGCCGCTGTTGCCAAAAGGCAGGCAAATGCTTAATTATTTACTTAAAGTCAGAATTAAGCGTCAAATAGTTTACTTTTTGTGTGTGTTACCGTGAGCTCAGTTTTCTGCGTGTACTTACATGAGCTCAGTATTCTTTGTGTGTGCTAATGTGAGCTCAATTTTTATTGTGTGTGCTAACATGAGCTTAGTTTTCTGCGTGTGTGCTAACATGAGCTCAGTTTTCTTTGTGTGTGCTAACGTGAGCTCAGTTTTTATTGTGTGTGCTAGTGTGAGCTTAGTTTTCTGCGTGTGTGCTAACATGAGCTCAGTTTTCTTTGTGTGTGCTAACGTGAGCTCAGTTTTTATTGTGTGTGCTAACATGAGCTCAGTTTTCTTTGTGTGTGCTAACGTGAGCTCAGTTTTTATTGTGTGTGCTAACGTGAGCTTAGTTTTCTGCGTGTGTGCTAACATGAGCTCAGTTTTCTTTGTGTGTGCTAACGTGAGCTCAGTTTTTATTGTGTGTGCTAACATGAGCTTAGTTTTCTGCGTGTGTGCTAACATGAGCTCAGTTTACTTTGTGTGTGCTAACATGAGCTTAGTTTTCTTTGTGTGTACTAACATGAGCTCAGTATTCTTTGTGTGTGCTAACGTGAGCTCAGTTTTTATTGTGTGTGCTAACATGAGCTTAGTTTTCTGCGTGTGTGCTAAAATGAGCTCAGTTTTCTTTGTGTGTGCTAACGTTAGCTCAGTTTTTATTGTGTGTGCTAACGTGAGCTTAGTTTTCTGCGTGTGTGCAAACATGAGCTCAGTTTTCTTTGTGTGTGCTAACGTGAGCTCAGTTTTTATTGTGTGTGCTAACATGAGCTTAGTTTTCTGCGTGTGTGCTAACATGAGCTCAGTTTACTTTGTGTGTGCTAACATGAGCTTAGTTTTCTTTGTGTGTACTAACATGAGCTCAGTATTCTTTGTGTGTGCTAACGTGAGCTCAGTTTTTATTGTGTGTGCTAACATGAGCTTAGTTTTCTGCGTGTGTGCTAAAATGAGCTCAGTTTTCTTTGTGTGTGCTAACGTGAGCTCAGATTTATTGTGTGTGCTAACATGAGCTTAGTTTTCTGCGTGTGTGCTAACATGAGCTCAGTTTTCTTTGTGTGTGCTAACGTGAGCTCAGTTTTTATTGTGTGTGCTAACATGAGCTTAGTTTTCTGCGTGTGTGCTAACATGAGCTCAGTTTACTTTGTGCGTGCTAACATGAGCTCAGTTTTCTTTGTGTGTGCTAACATGAGCTCAGTTTACTTTGTGTGTGCTAACATGAGCTTAGTTTTCTTTGTGTGTACTAACATGAACTTAGTTTTCTGCATGTGTGCTAACATGAGCTTAGTTTTCTTTGTGTGTACTAACATGAGCTCAGTTTTGTTTGTGTGTGCTAATGTGAACTCAGTTTTCTTTGTGTGTGCTAGCGTGAGCTCAGTTTTTATTGTGTGTGCTAACATGAGCTTAGTTTTCTGCGTGTGTGCTAGCATTTGCTCAGTTTTCTTTGTGTGTGCTAACGTGAGCTTAGTTTTTATTGTGTGTGCTAATGTGAGCTTAGTTTTCTGCGTGTGTGCTAACATGAGCTCAGTTTTCTTTGTGTGTGCTAACGTGAGCTCAGTTTTTATTGTGTGTGCTAACGTGAGCTTAGTTTTCTGCGTGTGTGCTAACATGAGCTCAGTTTTCTTTGTGTGTGCTAATATGAGCTTAGTTTTCTTTGTGTGTACTAACATGAACTCAGTTTTCTGCATGTGTGCTAACATGAGCTTAGTTTTCTTTGTGTGTACTAACATGAGCTCAGTTTTGTTTGTGTGTGCTAATGTGAACTCAGTTTTCTTTGTGTGTGCTAGCGTGAGCTCAGTTTTTATTGTGTGTGCTAACATGAGCTTAGTTTTCTGCGTGTGTGCTAGCATGAGCTCAGTTTTCTTTGTGTGTGCTAACGTGAGCTTAGTTTTTATTGTGTGTGCTAATGTGAGCTTAGTTTTCTGCGTGTGTGCTAACATGAGCTCAGTTTTCTTTGTGTGTGCTAACGTGAGCTCAGTTTTTATTGTGTGTGCTAACGTGAGCTTAGTTTTCTGCGTGTGTGCTAACATGAGCTCAGTTTTCTTTGTGTGTGCTAACATGAGCTTAGTTTTCTTTGTGTGTACTAACATGAGCTCAGTATTCTTTGTGTGTGCTAACGGGAGCTCAGTTTTCTTTGTGTGTGCTAACATGAGCTTAGTTTTCTGCGTGTGTGCTAAAATGAGCTCAGTTTTCTTTGTGTGTGCTAACGTGAGCTCAGTTTTTATTGTGTGTGCTAACATGAGCTTAGTTTTCTGTGTGTGTACTAACATGAGCTCAGTTTACTTTGTGTGTGCTAACATGAGCTTAGTTTTCTTTGTGTGTGCTAACATGAGCTCAGTTTACTTTGTGTGTGTTAACATGAGCTTAGTTTTCTTTGTGTGTACTAACATGAACTCAGTTTTCTTTGTGTGTGCTAACATGAGCTCAGTTTTCTGCATGTGTGCTAACATGAGCTTAGTTTTCTTTGTGTGTACTAACATGAGCTCAGTTTTGTTTGTGTGTGCTAATGTGAACTCAGTTTTCTTTGTGTGTGCTAGCGTGAGCTCAGTTTTAATTGTGTGCTAACATGAGCTTAGTTTTCTGCGTGTGTGCTAACATGAGCTCAGTTTTCTGCGTGTGTGCTAATGTGGACTCAGTTTTTTTGTGTGTGCTAGTGTGAGCTCAGTTTTTATTGTGTGTGCTAACATGAGCTTAGTTTTCTTTGTGTGTACTAACATGAGCTCAGTATTCTTTGTGTGTGCTAACGTGAGCTCAGTTTTTATTGTGTGTGCTAACATGAGCTTAGTTTTCTGCGTGTGTGCTAAAATGAGCTCAGTTTTCTTTGTGTGTGCTAACGTGAGCTCAGATTTATTGTGTGTGCTAACATGAGCTTAGTTTTCTGCGTGTGTGCTAACGTGAGCTTAGTTTTTATTGTGTGTGCTAATGTGAGCTTAGTTTTCTGCGTGTGTGCTAACATGAGCTCAGTTTTCTTTGTGTGTGCTAACGTGAGCTCAGTTTTTATTGTGTGTGCTAACGTGAGCTTAGTTTTCTGCGTGTGTGCTAACATGAGCTCAGTTTTCTTTGTGTGTGCTAATATGAGCTTAGTTTTCTTTGTGTGTACTAACATGAACTCAGTTTTCTGCATGTGTGCTAACATGAGCTTAGTTTTCTTTGTGTGTACTAACATGAGCTCAGTTTTGTTTGTGTGTGCTAATGTGAACTCAGTTTTCTTTGTGTGTGCTAGCGTGAGCTCAGTTTTTATTGTGTGTGCTAACATGAGCTTAGTTTTCTGCGTGTGTCCTAGCATGTGCTCAGTTTTCTTTGTGTGTGCTAACGTGAGCTTAGTTTTTATTGTGTGTGCTAATGTGAGCTTAGTTTTCTGCGTGTGTGCTAACATGAGCTCAGTTTTCTTTGTGTGTGCTAACGTGAGCTCAGTTTTTATTGTGTGTGCTAACGTGAGCTTAGTTTTCTGCGTGTGTGCTAACATGAGCTCAGTTTTCTTTGTGTGTGCTAATATGAGCTTAGTTTTCTTTGTGTGTACTAACATGAGCTCAGTATTCTTTGTGTGTGCTAACGGGAGCTCAGTTTTCTTTGTGTGTGCTAACATGAGCTTAGTTTTCTGCGTGTGTGCTAAAATGAGCTCAGTTTTCTTTGTGTGTGCTAACGTGAGCTCAGTTTTTATTGTGTGTGCTAACATGAGCTTAGTTTTCTGCGTGTGTACTAACATGAGCTCAGTTTACTTTGTGTGTGCTAACATGAGCTTAGTTTTCTTTGTGTGTGCTAACATGAGCTCATTTTACTTTGTGTGTGTTAACATGAGCTTAGTTTTCTTTGTGTGTACTAACATGAACTCAGTTTTCTTTGTGTGTGCTAACATTAGCTCAGTTTTCTGCATGTGTGCTAACATGAGCTTAGTTTTCTTTGTGTGTACTAACATGAGCTCAGTTTTGTTTGTGTGTGCTAATGTGAACTCAGTTTTCTTTGTGTGTGCTAGCGTGAGCTCAGTTTTAATTGTGTGCTAACATGAGCTCATTTTACTTTGTGTGTGTTAACATGAGCTTAGTTTTCTTTGTGTGTACTAACATGAACTCAGTTTTCTTTGTGTGTGCTAACATGAGCTCAGTTTTCTGCATGTGTGCTAACATGAGCTTAGTTTTCTTTGTGTGTACTAACATGAGCTCAGTTTTGTTTGTGTGTGCTAATGTGAACTCAGTTTTCTTTGTGTGTGCTAGCGTGAGCTCAGTTTTAATTGTGTGCTAACATGAGCTTAGTTTTCTGCGTGTGTGCTAACATGAGCTCAGTTTTCTGCGTGTGTGCTAATGTGGACTCAGTTTTTTTTGTGTGTGCTAGTGTGAGCTCAGTTTTTATTGTGTGTGCTAACATGAGCTTAGTTTTCTGCGTGTGTGCTAGCATGAGCTCAGTTTTCTTTGTGTGTGCTAACGTGAGCTTAGTCTTTATTGTGTGTGCTAACGTGAGCTTAGTTTTCTGCGTGTGTGCTAACATGAGCTCAGTTTTCTTTGTGTGTGCTAACGTGAGCTCAGTTTTTATTATGTGTGCTAACGTGAGCTTAGTTTTCTGCGTGTGTGCTAACATGAGCTCAGTTTTCTTTGTGTGTGCTAACATGAGCTTAGTTTTCTTTGTGTGTACTAACATAAGCTCTGTATTCTTTGTGTGTGCTAACGGGAGCTCAGTTTTCTTTGTGTGTGCTAACGTGAGCTTAGTTTTCTGCGTGTGTGCTAAAATGAGCTCAGTTTTCTTTGTGTGTGCTAACGTGAGCTCAGTTTTTATTGTGTGTGCTAACATGAGTTTAGTTTTCTGCGTGTGTGCTAACATGAGCTCAGTTTACTTTGTGTGTGCTAACATGAGCTCAGTTTTCTTTGTGTGTGCTAACATGAGCTCATTTTACTTTGTGTGTGTTAACATGAGCTTAGTTTTCTTTGTTTGTACTAACATGAACTCAGTTTTCTTTGTGTGTGCTAACATGAGCTCAGTTTTCTACATGTGTGCTAACATGAGCTTAGTTTTCTTTGTGTGTACTAACATCAGCTCAGTTTTGTTTGTGTGTGCTAATGTGAACTCAGTTTTTTTGTGTGTGCTAGCGTGAGCTCAGTTTTTATTGTGTGCTAACATGAGCTTAGTTTTCTGCGTGTGTGCTAACATGAGCTAAGTTTTCTTTGTGTGTGCTAACGTGAGCTCAGTTTTTATTATGTGTGCTAATGTGAGCTTAGTTTTCTGCGTGTGTGCTAACATGAGCTCAGTTTTCTTTGTGTGTGCTAACGTGAGCTCAGTTTTTATTGTGTGTGCTAACGTGAGCTTAGTTTTCTGCGTGTGTGCTAACATGAGCTCAGTTTTCTTTGTGTGTGCTAATATGAGCTTAGTTTTCTTTGTGTGTACTAACATGAACTCAGTTTTCTGCATATGTGCTAACATGAGCTTAGTTTTCTTTGTGTGTACTAACATGAGCTCAGTTTTGTTTGTGTGTGCTAATGTGAACTCAGTTTTCTTTGTGTGTGCTAGCGTGAGCTCAGTTTTTATTGTGTGTGCTAACATGAGCTTAGTTTTCTGCGTGTGTGCTAGCATGAGCTCAGTTTTCTTTGTGTGTGCTAACGTGAGCTAAGTTTTTATTGTGTGTGCTAATGTGAGCTTAGTTTTCTGCGTGTGTGCTAACATGAGCTCAGTTTTCTTTGTGTGTGCTAACGTGAGCTCAGTTTTTATTGTGTGTGCTAACGTGAGCTCAGTTTTAATTGTGTGCTAACATGAGCTCAGTTTTCTTTGTGTGTGCTAATATGAGCTTAGTTTTCTTTGTGTGTACTAACATGAGCTCAGTATTCTTTGTGTGTGCTAACGGGAGCTCAGTTTTCTTTGTGTGTGCTAACATGAGCTTAGTTTTCTGCGTGTGTGCTAAAATGAGCTCAGTTTTCTTTGTGTGTGCTAACGTGAGCTCAGTTTTTATTGTGTGTGCTAACATGAGCTTAGTTTTCTGCGTGTGTACTAACATGAGCTCAGTTTACTTTGTGTGTGCTAACATGAGCTTAGTTTTCTTTGTGTGTGCTAACATGAGCTCATTTTACTTTGTGTGTGTTAACATGAGCTTAGTTTTCTTTGTGTGTACTAACATGAACTCAGTTTTCTTTGTGTGTGCTAACATGAGCTCAGTTTTCTGCATGTGTGCTAACATGAGCTTAGTTTTCTTTGTGTGTACTAACATGAGCTCAGTTTTGTTTGTGTGTGCTAATGTGAACTCAGTTTTCTTTGTGTTTGCTAGCGTGAGCTCAGTTTTAATTGTGTGCTAACATGAGCTCATTTTACTTTGTGTGTGTTAACATGAGCTTAGTTTTCTTTGTGTGTACTAACATGAACTCAGTATTCTTTGTGTGTGCTAACATGAGCTCAGTTTTCTGCATGTGTGCTAACATGAGCTTAGTTTTCTTTGTGTGTACTAACATGAGCTCAGTTTTGTTTGTGTGTGCTAATGTGAACTCAGTTTTCTTTGTGTGTGCTAGCGTGAGCTCAGTTTTAATTGTGTGCTAACATGAGCTTAGTTTTCTGCGTGTGTGCTAACATGAGCTCAGTTTTCTGCGTGTGTGCTAATGTGGACTCAGTTTTTTTTTGTGTGTGCTAGTGTGAGCTCAGTTTTTATTGTGTGTGCTAACATGAGCTTAGTTTTCTGCGTGTGTGCTAGCATGAGCTCAGTTTTCTTTGTGTGTGCTAACGTGAGCTTAGTCTTTATTGTGTGTGCTAACGTGAGCTTAGTTTTCTGCGTGTGTGCTAACATGAGCTCAGTTTTCTTTGTGTGTGCTAACGTGAGCTCAGTTTTTATTATGTGTGCTAACGTGAGCTTAGTTTTCTGCGTGTGTGCTAACATGAGCTCAGTTTTCTTTGTGTGTGCTAACATGAGCTTAGTTTTCTTTGTGTGTACTAACATAAGCTCTGTATTCTTTGTGTGTGCTAACGGGAGCTCAGTTTTCTTTGTGTGTGCTAACGTGAGCTTAGTTTTCTGCGTGTGTGCTAAAATGAGCTCAGTTTTCTTTGTGTGTGCTAACGTGAGCTCAGTTTTTATTGTGTGTGCTAACATGAGTTTAGTTTTCTGCGTGTGTGCTAACATGAGCTCAGTTTACTTTGTGTGTGCTAACATGAGCTCAGTTTTCTTTGTGTGTGCTAACATGAGCTCATTTTACTTTGTGTGTGTTAACATGAGCTTAGTTTTCTTTGTGTGTACTAACATGAACTCAGTTTTCTTTGTGTGTGCTAACATGAGCTCAGTTTTCTACATGTGTGCTAACATGAGCTTAGTTTTCTTTGTGTGTACTAACATCAGCTCAGTTTTGTTTGTGTGTGCTAATGTGAACTCAGTTTTTTTGTGTGTGCTAGCGTGAGCTCAGTTTTTATTGTGTGCTAACATGAGCTTAGTTTTCTGCGTGTGTGCTAACATGAGCTAAGTTTTCTTTGTGTGTGCTAACGTGAGCTTAGCTTTCTGCGTGTGTGCTAACATGAGCTCAGTTTTCTTTGTGTGTGCTAACATGAGCTCAGTATTCTTTGTGTGTGCTAACGGGAGCTCAGTTTTCTTTGTGTGTGCTAACATGAGCTTAGTTTTCTGCGTGTGTGCTAAAATGAGCTCAGTTTTCTTTGTGTGTGCTAACATGAGCTCAGTTTTTATTGTGTGTGCTAACATGAGCTTAGTTTTCTGCGTGTGTGCTAACATGAGCTCAGTTTACTTTGTGTGTGCTAACATGAGCTTAGTTTTCTTTGTGTGTGCTAACATAAGCTCAGTTTTCTTTGTGTGTACTAACATGAGCTCAGTATTCTTTGTGTGTGCTAACGGGAGCTCAGTTTTTATTGTGTGTGCTAACGTGAGCTTAGTTTTCTGCGTGTGTGCTAACATGAGCTCAGTTTTCTTTGTGTGTGCTAATATGAGCTTAGTTTTCTTTGTGTGTACTAACATGAGCTCAGTATTCTTTGTGTGTGCTAACGGGAGCTCAGTTTTCTTTGTGTGTGCTAACATGAGCTTAGTTTGCTGCGTGTGTGCTAAAATGAGCTCAGTTTTCTTTGTGTGTGCTAACGTGAGCTCAGTTTTTATTGTGTGTGCTAACATGAGCTTAGTTTTCTGCGTGTGTACTAACATGAGCTCAGTTTACTTTGTGTGTGCTAACATGAGCTTAGTTTTCTTTGTGTGTGCTAACATGAGCTCATTTTACTTTGTGTGTGTTAACATGAGCTTAGTTTTCTTTGTGTGTACTAACATGAACTCAGTTTTCTTTGTGTGTGCTAACATGAGCTCAGTTTTCTGCATGTGTGCTAACATGAGCTCAGTTTTCTTTGTGTGTACTAACATGAGCTCAGTTTTGTTTGTGTGTGCTAATGTGAACTCAGTTTTCTTTGTGTGTGCTAGCGTGAGCTCAGTTTTAATTGTGTGCTAACATGAGCTTAGTTTTCTGCGTGTGTGCTAACATGAGCTCAGTTTTCTGCGTGTGTGCTAATGTGGACTCAGTTTTTTTTTGTGTGTGCTAGTGTGAGCTCAGTTTTTATTGTGTGTGCTAACATGAGCTTAGTTTTCTGCGTGTGTGCTAGCATGAGCTCAGTTTTCTTTGTGTGTGCTAACGTGAGCTTAGTCTTTATTGTGTGTGCTAACGTGAGCTTAGTTTTCTGCGTGTGTGCTAACATGATCTTAGTTTTCTTTGTGTGTGCTAACGTGAGCTCAGTTTTTATTATGTGTGCTAACGTGAGCTTAGTTTTCTGCGTGTGTGCTAACATGAGCTCAGTTTTCTTTGTGTGTGCTAACATGAGCTTAGTTTTCTTTGTGTGTACTAACATAAGCTCTGTATTCTTTGTGTGTGCTAACGGGAGCTCAGTTTTCTTTGTGTGTGCTAACGTGAGCTTAGTTTTCTGCGTGTGTGCTAAAATGAGCTCAGTTTTCTTTGTGTGTGCTAACGTGAGCTCAGTTTTTATTGTGTGTGCTAACATGAGTTTAGTTTTCTGCGTGTGTGCTAACATGAGCTCAGTTTACTTTGTGTGTGCTAACATGAGCTCAGTTTTCTTTGTGTGTGCTAACATGAGCTCATTTTACTTTGTGTGTGTTAACATGAGCTTAGTTTTCTTTGTGTGTACTAACATGAACTCAGTTTTCTTTGTGTGTGCTAACTTGAGCTCAGTTTTCTACATGTGTGCTAACATGAGCTTAGTTTTCTTTGTGTGTACTAACATCAGCTCAGTTTTGTTTGTGTGTGCTAATGTGAACTCAGTTTTTTTGTGTGTGCTAGCGTGAGCTCAGTTTTTATTGTGTGCTAACATGAGCTTAGTTTTCTGCGTGTGTGCTAACATGAGCTAAGTTTTCTTTGTGTGTGCTAACGTGAGCTTAGTTTTCTGCGTGTGTGCTAACATGAGCTCAGTTTTCTTTGTGTGTGCTAACATGAGCTTAGTTTTCTTTGTGTGTACTAACATGAGCTCAGTATTCTTTGTGTGTGCTAACGGGAGCTCAGTTTTCTTTGTGTGTGCTAACATGAGCTTAGTTTTCTGCGTGTGTGCTAAAATGAGCTCAGTTTTCTTTGTGTGTGCTAACATGAGCTCAGTTTTTATTGTGTGTGCTAACATGAGCTTAGTTTTCTGCGTGTGTGCTAACATGATCTCAGTTTACTTTGTGTGTGCTAACATGAGCTTAGTTTTCTTTGTGTGTGCTAACATAAGCTCAGTTTTCTTTGTGTGTACTAACATGAGCTCAGTATTCTTTGTGTGTGCTAACGGGAGCTCAGTTTTCTTTGTGTGTGCTAACGTGAGCTTAGTTTTCTGCGTGTGTGCTAAAATGAGCTCAGTTTTCTTTGTGTGTGCTAACGTGAGCTCAGTTTTTATTGTGTGTGCTAACATGAGCTTAGTTTTCTGCGTGTGTGCTAACATGAGCTCAGTTTACTTTGTGTGTGCTAACATGAGCTCAGTTTTCTTTGTGTGTGCTAACATGAGCTCATTTTACTTTGTGTGTGTTAACATGAGCTTAGTTTTCTTTGTGTGTACTAACATGAACTCAGTTTTCTTTGTGTGTGCTAACATGAGCTCAGTTTTCTGCATGTGTGCTAACATGAGCTTAGTTTTCTTTGTGTGTACTAACATGAGCTCAGTTTTGTTTGTGTGTGCTAATGTGAACTCAGTTTTCTTTGTGTGTGCTAGCGTGAGCTCAGTTTTTATTGTGTGCTAACATGAGCTTAGTTTTCTGCGTGTGTGCTAACATGAGCTCATTTTACTTTGTGTGTGTTAACATGAGCTTAGTTTTCTGCGTGTGTACTAACATGAACTCAGTTTTCTTTGTGTGTGCTAACATGAGCTCAGTTTTCTGCATGTGTGCTAACATGAGCTTAGTTTTCTTTGTGTGTACTAACATGAGCTCAGTTTTGTTTGTGTGTGCTAATGTGAACTCAGTTTTCTTTGTGTGTGCTAGCGTGAGCTCAGTTTTTATTGTGTGCTAACATGAGCTTAGTTTTCTGCGTGTGTGCTAACATGATCTCAGTTTTCTTTGTGTGTGCTAACGTGAGCTTAGTTTTCTGCGTGTGTGCTAACATGAGCTCAGTTTTCTTTGTGTGTGCTAACATGAGCTTAGTTTTCTTTGTGTGTACTAACATGAGCTCAGTATTCTTTGTGTGTGCTAACGGGAGCTCAGTTTTCTTTGTGTGTGCTAACATGAGCTTAGTTTTCTGGGTGTGTGCTAAAATGAGCTCAGTTTTCTTTGTGTGTGCTAACGTGAGCTCAGTTTTTATTGTGTGTGCTAACATGAGCTTAGTTTTCTGCGTGTGTGCTAACATGAGCTCAGTTTTCTTTGTGTGTGCTAACGTGAGCTCAGTTTTTATTGTGTGTGCTAACATGAGCTTAGTTTTCTGCGTGTGTGCTAACATGAGCTCAGTTTACTTTGTGTGTGCTAACATGAGCTTAGTTTTCTTTGTGTGTGCGAACATAAGCTCAGTTTTCTTTGTGTGTACTAACATGAGCTCAGTATTCTTTGTGTGTGCTAACGGGAGCTCAGTTTTCTTTGTGTGTGCTAACGTGAGCTTAGTTTTCTGCGTGTGTGCTAAAATGAGCTCAGTTTTCTTTGTGTGTGCTAACGTGAGCTCAGTTTTTATTGTGTGTGCTAACATGAGCTTAGTTTTCTGGGTGTGTGCTAACATGAGCTCAGTTTACTTTGTGTGTGCTAACATGAGCTCAGTTTTCTTTGTGTGTGCTAACATGAGCTCATTTTACTTTGTGTGTGTTAACATGAGCTTAGTTTTCTTTGTGTGTACTAACATGAACTCAGTTTTCTTTGTGTGTGCTAACATGAGCTCAGTTTTCTGCATGTGTGCTAACATGAGCTTAGTTTTCTTTGTGTGTACTAACATGAGCTCAGTTTTGTTTGTGTGTGCTAATGTGAACTCAGTTTTCTTTGTGTGTGCTAGCGTGAGCTCAGTTTTTATTGTGTGCTAACATGAGCTTAGTTTTCTGCGTGTGTGCTAACATGAGCTCAGTTTTCTTTGTGTGTGCTAACGTGAGCTTAGTTTTCTGCGTGTGTGCTAACATGAGCTCAGTTTTCTTTGTGTGTGCTAACGTGAGCTCAGTTTTTATTGTGTGTGCTAACGTGAGCTTAGTTTTCTGCATGTGTGCTAACATGAGCTCAGTTTTCTTTGTGTGTGCTAACATGAGCTTAGTTTTCTTTGTGTGTACTAACATGAGCTCAGTATTCTTTGTGTGTGCTAACGGGAGCTCAGTTTTCTTTGTGTGTGCTAACATGAGCTTAGTTTTCTGCATGTGTGCTAAAATGAGCTCAGTTTTCTTTGTGTGTGCTAACGTGAGCTCAGTTTTTATTGTGTGTGCTAACATGAGCTTAGTTTTCTGCGTGTGTGCTAACATGAGCTCAGTTTACTTTGTGTGTGCTAACATGAGCTAAGTTTCTTTGTGTGGGCTAACATGAGCTCATTTTACTTTGTGTGTGTTAACATGAGCTTAGTTTTCTTTGTGTGTACTAACATGAACTCAGTTTTCTTTGTGTGTGCTAACATGAGCTTAGTTTTCTGCATGTGTGCTAACATGAGCTTAGTTTTCTTTGTGTGTACTAACATGAGCTCAATTTTGTTTGTGTGTGCTAATGTGAACTCAGTTTTCTTTGTGTGTGCTAGCGTGAGCTCAGTTTTTATTGTGTGCTAACATGAGCTTAGTTTTCTGCGTGTGTGCTAACATGAGCTCAGTTTTCTTTGTGTGTGCTAACGTGAGCTTAGTTTTCTGCGTGTGTGCTAACATGAGCTCAGTTTTCTTTGTGTGTGCTAACATGAGCTTAGTTTTCTTTGTGTGTACTAACATGAGCTCAGTATTCTTTGTGTGTGCTAACGGGAGCTCAGTTTTCTTTGTGTGTGCTAACATGAGCTTAGTTTTCTGCATGTGTGCTAAAATGAGCTCAGTTTTCTTTGTGTGTGCTAACGTGAGCTCAGTTTTTATTGTGTGTGCTAACATGAGCTTAGTTTTCTGCGTGTGTGCTAACATGAGCTCAGTTTACTTTGTGTGTGCTAACATGAGCTAAGTTTCTTTGTGTGGGCTAACATGAGCTCATTTTACTTTGTGTGTGTTAACATGAGCTTAGTTTTCTTTGTGTGTACTAACATGAACTCAGTTTTCTTTGTGTGTGCTAACATGAGCTTAGTTTTCTGCATGTGTGCTAACATGAGCTTAGTTTTCTTTGTGTGTACTAACATGAGCTCAATTTTGTTTGTGTGTGCTAATGTGAACTCAGTTTTCTTTGTGTGTGCTAGCGTGAGCTCAGTTTTTATTGTGTGCTAACATGAGCTTAGTTTTCTGCGTGTGTGCTAACATGAGCTCAGTTTTCTTTGTGTGTGCTAACGTGAGCTTAGTTTTCTTTATGTGTGCTAACGTGAGCTCAGTTTTCTGCGTGTGTGCTAACGTGAGCTTAGTTTTCTTTGTGTGTGCTAACGTGAGCTTAGTGTTCTTTGTGTGTGCTAACGTGAGCTTAGTGTTCTTTGTGTGTGCTAACATAAGCTCAGTTTTCTTTGTGGGTGCTAATGTGAGCTCATATTTCTTTGTGTGTGCTAACATGAGCTCAGTTTTCTGAGTGTTTGAGGCTAATTGAATTGCAGATTTGAAAGGTGGATTTGGAGGCTACTTTAAATTCTGTGAATTGGGACAGTACTTGGGACTTGTGGCCATTGAATCTGCACTTTGAAGTGTGCAGACCCGGAATTGGGACACAACATTTGTTGATCATTTATTAAACAACATTTTCTCTAGGTGTCAAATATGTTCTAACAGCACTGCTGTGCTCTGCATAAGAATCATGTCCTGGGAATAAGAACGGGTTAATGCCTGACTTGACTGAGTATTTCACTTTTGTCTCTTTCACTAACAGTCAGCCAGTGAAATGGCAGGAAAGTCGACCAAGGGCACTATTTGATATTTAATATTTAACATGCTCACCTAATCATGCTCGGACCTGGTGTGTGTGTGTGTGGAGGAGGTATGTGTGCTCACAGAGACAGAGGGTGAGAGTGAGTGGGCATTTGTGTTTGTCTGCGGGTCATTTAATGATTTTACACACAAGTGATTTATCATAATTTTCCAAGAATGTCTTATATTATTTTTTGCTTTCATCTTTCCAGCGCTCACTTAGTCTGTCTCTCACACACACTTCCTCTCACAGCTTCTCTCTCTCTGCAGTAGCATCATCCAACTCCTTGGTCAAAGCGGAATAATTGTCAATGAATATTTAACAAGGTTTCAGATGGTGGGATAGACATCATCCGCTCGCTCTCTCTCTCTTTCTCTCTCTCACACACACATTTCACTGTGATCCAGGCAGAGGTTAGCGATACGTTGTGGTCAGTGGTGCGTTCAGCAGCTAGTGGATTAGCAGAGGGGAGATGATGAAGTGCAGAATAAATACTAAATAAACACCTTCTGCTTTCACTCCTCATATAGGAACACAGCTTGGCGCCTGCAGCCATTTCTCAGCAGCCATTTTGTGTCCCTCTCGACCCCCCTTCACCAACTGGACTCGTTTTACTGGAGGAGGTCATGAAATTGTAATTAACCACCGACAGCATTTGTCATTTTTAGTCCAGTGTGGATCTGAGTGTGGAGAGTTTAAAATATTCTGTGTCTGCTTCGTCTGAAGATACTGGATATGTGTGAGAGGTTACAGGTTTAACCTCCACGTCAGGAACAATTTTTTCAGCAAGAAACCAAGGAAACAAGACGTAGAGCGTCATGGTTGTCATTTCCTTTATGTTAGACCTGTGATGGACTGATTACCTTTCCAGGTATGACGTCTATGATAGACTTAACCCAAAGGGGTCCCTTACTAAAATACCTTACAAATGACTTACATATAATTAACAACAGTTAAAGCTGTGCTGGAGGGAGGTGGCTGCTGCAGGAAGGATCTCCTGTATCTGTGTGTTCCAACCATAGACTGTATATAAAAGATGGGCGGTGCCTCCGTGACGTCACCAGTAGGTTTCTGAAGAGCTGAACTGAAGCTCATTGGGTGGTCCCACCGTCGCCATCTTGGCAGCATCACACCTGCCACCGCTCCCAGAAACTCCAAAAATGGGCAAGGAGGTGAAGCTGAGAGGGGGACTGTGAAGGTGGGGGTGGATGATTGACACCCATCAAACTCCAAACTGCTGGTAGCTAATAATAATAATAATAATGGATTAGATTTTATATAGCGCTTTTCAAGGCACCCAAAGCGCTTTACATTGTGTGAATCCATTATTCATCCACTCCTCACTCATACCTGGTGATGGTAAGCTACGTGTGTAGCCACAGCTGCCCTGGGGCAAGCTGACGGAAACGTGGCTGCCAGTCTGCGCCTACGGCCTCTCCGACCATCACCGAACATTCATCCACACATTCATACACCAGCGATGCCAACACTGGAGGCAAGGAGGGTTAAGTGTCTTGCCCAAGGACACAACGACAGATGACAGATGACTGCGGGAGCGGGAATCGAACCGCCGACCTTCCGATCATTGGACGACCTGCTCTACCGCCTGAGCCACTGCCGCCCCCAAAGAGCTAAGAGCTAACCGAGACAACTCAGATCTAACGGTAGCTAACCAGCTAACGGCGGTAGGCGGGCTAAAGCTAAGGCGCACTGTTAGTCAGCTAAAAACCGCAGTTGTGCAACACTCTCCCTTCTTGCCGCGGATATTTGATATCTGTCAATCAAAAGGACACGCCCCTAATTATGCCGAATTTCAAGATTTAATAACATCCAAATGGATGAGTTAGAAAAAAAATTCACCCCCTCACAGCTGTCATAAAGGTAAACTTGACCTTTTAACCCTAAAATGTTTTTTTTTTTTTTTTTTTACCAGGCTTTAACATGTTTATTTCTGCTGTAAAGTTGGTCTTTTTAACATGGGAGTTTATGGGGATTTGCTCTGTTTTGAAGCCCCTAGTGGACGAGGGGGGAACTGCATTTTTTTGCTCTTCGGAGGAGGTTGCCACTTGGTTCCAGCAGACCTGAAGAAGCCTCTGCCCGAACTCACTGTTGTTTCCTTACTGTGTTGTGCAGAGGTTTTAAAAAATCCTTCTTCCTCCTCCAGCAACCAGATCAGGCTTCAGAACAGAACCAGAAGTTCTGGATCCGTTTATTTAATTTCTTTAAGTCTCTGGTTCTGATGCTGCTGCTCCAGCAGATGCTGCAGAGCAGAATGAACTCTCCACCACAGACTGATAAAAGATGCAGCATCCTGGTTCAGACAGTGAAGGATCTCAGCTTCCTCCAGAAGGAGAGTCTGCTCTGTTCTTCCTTCTAGATGCTTCTGTGTTGCATTTCCAGTCCAGTCTGTTGTCCAGGTCAACTCCATGTGTCTGTAGTCCTCAACCACCTCCATCTTCCAAGATGGAAGTACTGCTTGTCTTGGTCCTGTTTCTCCTGAAATCTACAAATATCCCTTTTATCTTGTTTACTTTCATGACGAGGTGATTGTTTCTGCCTGACCAGTTCTCTGTACTCAACTTCTTGTCCATCACTGCAGAGTAATCAGAGTATTTCTGTAGATGACAGGACTCAGAGTTGGATTGGAGGTCTGAGGTGTCCAGCATGAAGAGAAGTGGTGGGAGTTCAGTTCCTTGTGGTGGGAAAATGTGTTCTATCTTAATAGTCATAATTTCCACAGCATTTAGAATTTTAAGAAATTGTCACGAACTCAAAATCTTAAAATTACTTCACTTTTAAGGCTTGAAAGGTTTCTAACACATTTGTGCTGCGTGAAACTGCAACATGGCACAACTATACAGGTTGTTAATGTTTATAAAGTGACAGGAGGGAATGGATGGTAGATTTGCACCACAACCATGCAAGCATCCTGAGACTTATCCACACATAGTTAGGCCTGAAAAAGAATAGGGTTTGTAGCAGATTTGCATGGTTTCACCCAACAAACAGTAAAAAGTTCTAAGTAAATTTCCAGACCTTAGCTGGGACGCAGCGATGCTTTAAACATGTGGACAAACACACCGCTGACAGGGTTGGGCATGTCGCGCTTCACATCTCAGCATCAACGCAGCGTGTCAGTCCTACTTTAATTGATACACAGCTTCATTTCCAAACACCTTCCATGAATGTTCTTCTTCTCTTTTTTCTGTCTCTCTCTCATTGTAATCAGCAGCCCTTACAGCCAATCTGCTGGCCATAAACGTGTCTGCAGCCTGATGATGTACGGCTCGCAGAATTACCTTATCTGCCTCTGATTTACTGTGCCTCACAGGTAGAGCGACAAAAACAGCCTCCACACCTCTGTTTCATCCATCTATCCATCCCTTCATCCCCCAGCCCCTCATACATCCTACACTCCCTCTTCAACCTTGTTTTTATCACTCCTCCATCATCCCTCTTCTTATTATCTGTTTCTCTAGATCTACTTCATTTCTTCATTTTTATTTTTTATCTTTAGAGTTTATACTATCTTTGATTAGTTTTCCTTTTGTTTCCACCTGTTTTCTGGTTTTCTACCACTCTACATTTTCCACCATCCCTCTCTGCATCCACTCACTTCATTTATCTCTATTTTTACTCTTCATCTCCATCAGCCTCTGCTTTCATCCGTCCTTTTATCTATGGGCTAAAGGGAGCTCAGATTTCTGTGTGCTAGTGGGAGCTGTATACGTTCTCATGCATGTTACTCTGGCTTCTGACTCCTTTTTCTACCTGCACCTTATTCTCATTGTTTAATCTGCTCCCTACACGTTTTTACTCTTCTGTTCATTTTACATATGTCTTCTCAGTCCATCCTCCCATCTTCCTTTTAATGTCCCCAAACTGTTTTTGTTGTTTGTTTTTTTACTTTTTTTATCGATGGTCATTCTTCATTTCTCACCTTCTTTGTATGAATCCTGCTTTTCATTGTTTCTTCCTTTCAAACCACCTCATCTTTCCTAATTCTTTTCATATTCTCATCTTTTTGTGCGTTTTCTTCTTTTTATTTTCAGTATCTTATTCACACACACACACACACACACACACACATATATACACAGAGAAACACCCGTAGTTGCCGTATACCAGTAATTACAGCCTTCTGTGGTTGTTTGTTGTCTCATTTAAGAACAAGACTGAGATTCTTTGATCAGAAACTGCAGAACGGAGGGCATGTCTGTGTGTGTGCTTGGAAAGTGTGTGTGCCTTGATGTATGAATACAAATGAGTGAAATGATATCAAAATGTGGTTTTGATTGTGTGGCTTTAAGAGCAGAGATGGGAAGGGGGATGTAATTAAGTCACCAGGAGAAGAGTAACTGTGTGTGTGTGTGTGTGTGTGTGTGTGTGTGTGTGTGTGTGTGTGTGTGTGTGTGTGTGTGTGTGTGTGTGTGTGTGTGTGTGTGTTTGAGAGAGAGAGAGAAAGTCCATCTGTTAATGAGTTTTGTTTTTATGCGTCTACTTTTCGTGCTCATGCATAGCCGCACTAATTTACATTCATGTGTGTGTGTGTGTTTTTGTGTGTGTGTGTGTGTGTGTGTGTGGTTTTTCATCAGGGCAAAATTCCTTCGTCAACCTTCTTTAATGAAAAATAAACAGTGTCCGCTGTTTCAATCAGCTGGAAACTCCTCAGACGTCTAATCTCGGCAGACAGCGAATCATCCTCCAGTTTTACACACAAAGCAGAAACATACATCACATATTACAACACATACCACAATCTGGAAGGGTTGTGAAAAAGGCCAGAGTCATCACAGTTCACCAGATAGTCACCAGCAGACTGTTCGTTCACATTTAACTGGAGGAAAGTCTAGGTTTGGGGCTGGGACGGTTGGTGGATGGAGCTAGACACCAGACCCACTCAGTTGCCACTTTGTTGGGCTTTCACTCACTATTTCATTTACTACAAACTACTGGATTAAAGTTGTCCCACCCTTCTCTTTCTTTTACAGAGAGATGCTTGGTTAACTTTAGGTAATTAAAACAAGGTGATTAAGATCAGGACATCATGAAGATGCTGTGATGAAATATTGGAAAATGTCCTTTCCGGGCTTAATGTTTGCAGAGATCCATCACCTCAAAAGGTGTTGGACACTCAGACCATGCATCAGTTTCATCTACAACACTTTAAAGATTGTTCTGGGTGGCACGAAAAGAACGAATAAATAACTCGCTTCTTCTAATTCAGCAATGTTTTTCTTTGATGGCATTTCTTCGTGTTGTCATGACAACTGGTTGTATCATGTACAGTGTGCTGGATGTTGGTTGATATGAAAGAAAATTCCTGAACAAACACCAAGAACTGCTGTAAGACAATTTAAAGTTTAGTTTCTGTCTCTGTTCAATGAAAGTAAAAAAGTCCCTTCTTGATCTCAAATATATCATTCTAGTCTGGAGTCAGTGTGTCAAGTAAAACAAGCGCACCATGAAGAAGGCGGGACTATTTGCTCGGTCAGCATTTCTCTAGCTTTCTATTGGCTGGAGGACATTTGACAGACAGCTTGTTCAGCAACCTGAGAGAGAGGAAACATCCAGAGAACTGACTGAGGGAACGAGGCCGAGCTGGAGCAGGAGATTTGAACCTGCAACCGTAAACTTGAGAAGAGGAGACGAGTTTTGAAAGGAAGACCGTGTATGTGAGACTTTTGAGTTTTGGGAGAGAGCAGGATGATATTTGAGTGTGAAAACGAGAGATTTTTCTCTCAAATCAAACAAATATTCTGTTGATTAAAGGCAGTGACAGAAAAAACGGCCCTAGCAACAACATTTCCTGCATAGTCACTTTACATGGGAGTAAATTCCAGCTAAAACTCATCACGCCAGGCTCCCAAACATGGATGAGCAGCGAACATGCAACAACATCAACAAAAACTCGTTTCTGATTGATCTTCTGTGTAACTGACACGCTGCTTCTTTTGGTCTATTTTAGGAAGGAGGTGACACGATAACCATGTCAGCTTATGAGAAATGTAGATAATGCTTTAATATTTAAAGTTTTAGAGACAGATTGATGATCACCTCTGATGCCTCTTCACACCGTGTGCTGCTAAACTCAGTGAAGGAGGAAAGCTGCTGTTAATGTTGCCCTGTCACTCCGGATAAGAGCACCAGCTTCATTTTAAATTGCAAAACATTTTCTTATTTAACTGTTTATCGGCTGTGTTTATGGTGAAGTTACAGGAAAGTGAACACACAGATGCACACGCCAAAAAAAGCTTCATACTTTTTAAACCTCTGCATTTCCTTGCTGAGCTGGAGGAGAAAGACCAAAACTTTTTTTCTTCTACTTTCTGTCAAAGTGTCAAATGAAGGGAAGCCAACTCATTTCTCCGCTCTGCAGGCACTGTCTTGCTAACTGTTGTGTCCAACACTTTCCCTCAACTTTTCATCAAACTCAACTACTTCTAATAATCACTTCCACCGTGTTTAACAAGATAATGAGAGAAACCATCTGCAGCTCAAAAAAAGGACAGAAAAACACCTACTTTACATATTCACTTTAACCATCCAGGTAATTAAATATTTGAGAAATATCAGGAAAGGAAAATTAAAACAGAAAAAGCTCTGCTCCTGTACTACTATCAATTTATTCCCTCTCTCAGAGTGCATTAGAAACGCGTCAGAACGCCGGTGGCAACCGCATCGTAAGAGCTGGGTGGGCTTTTTTTTAACTCACTTTATAAATTACATTTTGGAGTGCTTTGGCATGCTAATACCTGCTGCCACGGAGAGCAGACAGCGTTAATTATTTCTTATTGGGATTGGCAGTGAATATTTGCATATTTCATTTAGCTGTTATAGATGTTGCAGGTGGGAGGGAGGTTAAAAACGAGGGTGTGTGAGACACTTTACTTTGTGTCTCAACAACTTTTTTGGACCAAAAGAAAACATAGATTCAGTGACCGGACGTGTTTGGAAGAGCATTCATTTAAAACCCATTTCATTTCCTAGAGATTATCAGTGATCATTTGCAATATTAACTTTCAATATGAGGCAGAATCTGATGCAAAAGGGTCAGTTTCAGGAACTTTGTCTGCTTAACTTGAGCTGAAGCATCAATTACAACGTTCACGCTCCACTGCACTGATGAGCAGATCAACACGAGGACAGGAGCAACGAATTCCAACTGCAGAAGAGCTTAATGGGAAAATATTGTTCTATTTCCCCAAAATGTGCTTAAATTCAGGTCACTGGAAATTTAAAAGAGATATTATCAGTGGTGCAATGTCTTAAAATTATAATGTTCAGCAGTTTCACTCTGGAAATTAACAGGAACAGTTTTATCACAATTAGTCTCCATCCATACAAAGACAGACAGGATTTAGTTTTTAAAAACTTTTTCCTGAAGACAGACTTATTCCCAGAAATCTACGCATCCACAGAAAAACCCTGAAGTGCTGCAGTATATCAGCCAGGCCTGGAGGTGGCGCTGTAACACAAACACTAAAGTACAACAACAACAGAGCTGAAGACACGGAGCATGCTCAGAAACTTGGGATGTAAACAAACATGAGAAGAAGACGGTGGAGAATCGAGCCAGAAAAGAGACATCGTGTGGATTTGATTTCCTTCACAGCGTTTCTCCGTAGCTTCTGCAGCAGGAGCACAGCGCTGGGATCCTCCATCGTTGCAGATTTGTTTGCACATGAAGGGTAAGAGAGGAGACGGGCCATCAGGGGAGCCGAAGAGCTAAATATTTGTGTTAGTGGCCACTTACAGAAATATATTTATCGCACCAGAATTATGATTTTATGTATTCTGAAATGATTATTTGTGACAGTTTGGTTAATAAAATGAGTAGATCTATTTACAATCTTTGTATTTATTAATATTCATTCATTCGTTTTCTGTTCCGCTTTGTCTTATTCAGGGTCCTGGGCAGTGGGCCAGTCCATCACAGAGAGACAGACAACCAACCAGAGGACCCGGACACAGAGAGGCCGCTGTTCCACCCTGCCTCCAGCCGAGGATCGAACCAGCGAGCTCGATGAGGCTGCGGTGCTAACCACCACGCCATTATGATCATTTATGGTTGTGTTTATTTAAATATGAAAATGATTCTCTGCTTTGTTCTGTACATCGGGATAATTATTTGGTTCTCTTTGGTTCATAAGCGATGGTTCCTTTTGGAATACAATATAATATGTAAACAGATGTATAATTTTCTAATTCATTAGTATTTCTTATAATAATTTTGTTATTATGTGTTTCTTTTCTAAATGTGCCTGAACCTATGCATTTCTTCTTTAAGGCCCATTTCCATCATATTTATTCTAAATAAGTGTCCTACAGTGTTGTTGCTGCTGCTGCTGTGATGTGAAAACCCTGCAGCAGCACCGAGTTTTATCCTTATCAAATAACCTGGAAACGCAGCTTTGCAGATCCTCAACCAGGAATTAACACAAATACCGATATTTTTTTCTTACACAAACTATCATGATAAAGTGTCACTGAGTGGTTAAACTAACTCCCAAAACTTCCCAACTTTAATCTTAATTTATGTAAAGTGCTGTGTGCTGAAGCTCCGGGAGCAGGATGAGCCGTCTGATTGGCTCTATCATGTATCAGGCAGGAGTCCAAGACTCTGTAATTTGATTTAAAGCTCTGGTAATAACCTGAGGTCAATATTTAAATCACTCAGAGGGGGAGAAGAGCCACACTGCATGTTCAGGATACTTCGGTCTCCACGCTCAGAGTCGACCACCCTGGATCGCTATCGCTTCAAAATGCTCCATTACTGGTGTACCTCTGCTGCTCTTTGCTGTGTCTCCTCATCCTTACTTTCACCTCCTCTCCATCTGGAATTCCCTTCCTTTCTCCTCAGTATAGCGTACTCTGTCTTCTCTCGGATTGTTCTGATGTTGAGAATGATAAATATAATATAAATGTTATTAATGTTCCAGTTCAGCAGCTCTTAATCCCCTAAATCCTCCTGTGTAGCTCCAACATAAATATCTTAAAGTTCTATCTCCAGGAAAGAAAAAAAAACTCTTGTGAAAAAGAAACTTTCATAGTCTTAAAATGACTACACATCTTTTTCCTGATTGAATGAATTGAGATCTGTGCATATGCTAATGTAGCCCCGCCCACATCTCTTGTACTGGGTTTATACAGGCAGAGGACGAAGGTAAATTATACGAGGTAGATAAATGAGTATCTGTTTACCTGACACTGTTTCAATGAAAAACATAAATATTTTTCCCAATATTTACACAACAGCGAGATGAAAAACAAGGAAACACAAACAGGACCAGAAAGGATGTAGTCCACATGCCAGGCCTCATGACAGACTGGATCTTTTTAGCCCTGTTCAGGTCAAATTTGACCCGTTTCTAGTGACGTGGATTTTAGATCCATCAATGTGGGTCAAATCAAGGAAAATGCTGGTTTTAGGGAATTTAAAAAGTGTTAAACAGTACAGGCCAGCTGTTCCTTATTTTTGTTATTTATGGGACAGTTTTGGGATGGAGTCCCAGGACCTGGACACAGAGTCCCGAGATCTGGACACAGAGTCCCAGGACCTGGACACAGAGTCCTGGGATCTGGACACAGATTCTAGGGATCTGGAAGCAGATTCCAGGGATTTGGATCCAGAGTCCAGGGATCTTAAGGGATCTTAAGATTTTAAGGTTCTTTCAGTTATTTTCAAACGTCTTAATGGTCTTAGACCTTCTTATTTATCTGTCCTCCACTTAAATTATGAGGTCCTCTGGTACCGGCCTCTCATGGACTGGACACACGGGAGGCGACCTCGCTCCTCCTCCATTCTTTCCTATGGAACAATTTCGCAATGAGGTGAAAATTGCAGACCCTCCTCCAGCCAAGGGACAGACGACTTGCATGTGAAATGTTGCGCTCGTTTACATAAACGTGCACACGGGGGCTTGCAACGCAACACAAGAAAATAGACAGCGCAGACTGCAAACACTTCCATCATGGAGGATCAGATCATTCTAGCTGTGTCCGACCTTCCCAGACTTTATCATACATCACACAAAGATTATAGAGATGTAAATAAAAGGCAGCCATGTGGTCGCAGGGTGAGTTTGTCCGAACGCAGGTCCAGGATTTATCAGGATCAGCCTTGAAGTCCACCATCAGATGATGATCTTCACCATGCTGTTTCCTAGTTTGTAACATAGGATGAAACCAGGCTTGTCTTTTCCTTTGGTTCAGTAGAATCAGCAGATTTCTGTCAGTTCCAGCAGAATCTGACTCTTGGGTGGCGATGAGCTTCGTCTTTGTGGTGACGAGTTTTGTCTGGTTGGCAATGAATTTCTCCTGGGTGCGGAGGAGTTTCGCTTGGGTGACAATGAGCTTCGTCTGGGTGGCGATGAGCTTCGTCTGGGTGGCGATGAGTTTCGTCTGGGTGGCGATGAGTTTCGTCTCGGTAGCGATGAGTTTCGTCTGGGTGGCGATGAGTTTCGTCTCGGTAGCAATGAGTTTCGTCTGGGTGGCGATGAGTTTCGTCTGGGTGGCGATGAGTTTCGTCTGGGTGGTGATGAGTTTCGTCTGGGTGGCGATGAGTTTCGTCTCGGTAGCGATGAGTTTCGTCTGGGTGGCGATGAGCTTCGTCTGGGTGGCGATGAGTTTCGTCTCGGTAGCGATGAGTTTCGTCTGGGTGGCGATGAGTTTCGTCTGGGTGGCGATGAGTTTCGTCTCGGTCGCGATGAGTTTCGTCTGGGTGGCGATGAGTTTCGTCTGGGTGGCGATGAGTTTCGTCTGGGTAGCGATGAGTTTCGTCTGGGTGGCGATGAGTTTCGTCTGGGTGGCGATGAGTTTCGTCTGGGTGGCGATGAGTTTCGTCTGGGTGGCGATGAGTTTCGTCTGGGTGGCGATGAGTTTCGTCTGGGTAGCGATGAGTTTCGTCTGGGTAGCGATGAGTTTTGCTTGGTTGGTGATGAGCTTCGTCTGGGTGACAATGAGCTTCGTCTGGGTGGCGATGAGCTTCGTCTGGGTGGCGATGAGTTTCGTCTGGGTGGCGATGAGTTTCGTCTCGGTAGCGATGAGTTTCGTCTGGGTGGCGATGAGTTTCGTCTGGGTGGCGATGAGTTTCGTCTGGGTGGCGATGAGTTTCGTCTCGGTAGCGATGAGTTTCGTCTGGGTGGCGATGAGTTTCGTCTGGGTAGCGATGAGTTTCGTCTGGGTAGCGATGAGTTTTGCTTGGTTGGTGATGAGTTTCACTTGGGTGGCAGTGAGTTTAGTCTAAGTGGCGATGAGTTTTGTCTGCCGCTGTCATTGGTCGCTCCCATGCGTTGAGTCCATTCATTTTTCATAAAGTCAGGATGAAACCCTACGACGAGGCCTCTTTCCACCACTATGGCCCTTGTCTTCTACATTTGAATCCCTATTAGCGGGCAGCAACCAGTTGCAGCTGTTCTTTTTGGGTCTTTTTGTTAAATACAATCTAAATCTATAGACATGTGCATGCAATACGTTTACCTACACACAGAAATACATCACATTCATACATACAAGGCCCATAAATTATTCTTTAAAATATATAGTCCTTGCACATACATACATGCACACAAATATACAAAAACCCATACATATAACACATAAAAGACTATGTATACATCTATACACATATCCTCATGCACGTTTATAAATTTAGTAACTACATTTCCTGCTTTAATAAATGCCATTAATAAATGAACTAATTTGTGGTGGGTGGTGGGATTCAAAACATTATAACACGAGCCAGATATTATAAATATGTCTGTAATTTAAATTTGGTCTAGACACAACATACAAACAGTGTGTTAATGGTTACCAACAGTGTGAGAAAAACGGAGGTAAGAACCAGGAGATCCTGTATCAGCATGTAGTCTGGACTAATCTTTAAGTGTCTGACTGCCAGTCGCAGATAAAATGTGATGTGAACACACACAATGTGTAGTATCAGTAATATAAGAGACCAGAAAAAAGAAATGATGAATTAGTCAAATCTGAGGTTATATCAACTCTGTTCTTCCCCCAAACACACACACAGTCTGGGAGGCCTGATTTTATACCCAACTCTACCTGCCACCATTTTTCCTTCGCTACCTCCCCACCGCTACCCCCTCCACCCTTTTCCTCCCTCGCTCCATCCTCCTCTGTGTGGTCTTTGGGGTGAAATGGAAGCCTGGGGCCAACAAGCTGTCTCCACCAGCTACACTGATAAGACACGAGCACACACAGTCGCCATACAAGTGCCAACAGTCACAATCACAAACGTACAAGTACCTCATCCACACACAGACACACACATACACACACAGGCAGGCATTAAACTTGTCCTAACTCAGCTCAGACTGTCTGAGGAGCCACCTACAGGAGGTCACTTATCAATTTTACATGAAAACTTCCCCCCAGCAGACGTGTGTAGCTAACACATATATATATACATACACATGTATATATTATAGGGCTGTCAAAATTACTTTATTTTGATTATTTACAGAAAAAAGTGTCACTCTGGTGAATCACGTTCTGAAATGGTCTTTGACTTCCTGCTGTCTGGGCTCAATGTGCAGCCAGAGAGACTTTGTAAAGTAGTGAGTGGACGATACTCACCCCCATGAGTCGGATATTTACCTGCAAAAAACAGGCAAGAGTTGCTTAAATGATATTTTTTCTTGATTTGTTCATTATTATAGTGGAAAAAAGTTTTGATAAAAAAACCTGCATTCTAAATTTTATAATGATTATTCATGAATTCATTAACTTTTTGGAAACGAACTAAACTGTGTGGTGAACCAAGCCAAGCTAACTTTATTTATAAAGCACTTTAAAAACAGCAGCAGCCCCTGAACGAAGTGGTGAATGTACAAATAACGTACAGAATATCTCTTAAAATCAAACTAAAATAAATGAAATTACTATCCATCCATCATCCATCCATCCATCATCCATCCATCCATCCATCCATCCATCCATCCATCCATCATCCATCCATCCATCCATCCATCCATCCATCCATCCATCCATCCATCATCCATCCATCCATCCATCCATCCATCCATCCATCATCCATCCATCATCAATCCATCCATCATCCATCCATCCATCCATCCATCCATCCATCCATCCATCCATCCATCATCCATCCATCCATCATCCATCCATCCATCATCCATCCATCATCAATCCATCCATCCATCCATCCATCCATCATCCATCCATCCATCCATCCATCCATCCATCCATCATCCATCCATCCATCATCCATCCATCATCAATCCATCCATCCATCCATCATCGATCCATCCATCCATCCATCCATCCATCCATCCATCATCCATCCATCCATCCATCCATCCATCCATCCATCCATCATCCATCATCCATCATCCATCCATCCATCCATCATCCATCCATCATCCATCCATCCATCATCCATCCATCCATCATCCATCCATCATCAATCCATCCATCCATCCATCCATCATCCATCCATCCATCCATCCATCCATCCATCATCCATCCATCCATCCGTCCATCCATCCATCCATCATCCATCCATCATCCATCCAT
>NC_055701.1:29732430-29735989 GCF_017639745.1 Melanotaenia boesemani
GAGCCACTTTTTCATTGAACTGTATGCCGACCTTATGATATTGCGATTTTCACCGGGCTTGATGTGTGTGCCAATTTTCACAACTTTTCATGGGTGTTTAGGGGGTCAAATTTGGCCCCGAAGCGCTTAGAAGGAGAAGTATAATTAAAGCCGCAAGCGGCATCCATCGGGTCCGAGCTGCTTGGACCCCGCCACCCGATGTTGCCATGACAACAGGTGGTGTAATGCGTTAAGGACCCAACAAGTATGAATCCTGTCAAGTTTGGTGCAGTTCCCATTTATTCCTGTGGAGATGTAAGCAAACCGTGTTTCATGGCGAGAAGGCTTTTTCCGTCGGTTGCCACGGTAACAGGCTTTCTCCTATTAGAAAGATTTTGATAGCGTTTGGTCCCCAACTTTTCAGCAAGCTTCCCACCAAGTTTGGAGTCAGTTGCACGAATCCCCTCAGAGTAGTTTGTTCAAATGGCAATGAAATCCAAGCTGGCGGGCACCCCGTTGCCATGGCAACAGGTGTTTGATTGAATACGTTGCTGGACTTGGGGTGTCACAGGTATGAATACTGTCAAGTTTGGTGCAGATCCCACTTATTCCTATGGAGATATAAGCAAACCGCGTTTCATGGCGAGGGCATTTTTCCGTCGGTTGCCACGGTTACACGCTTTTTCCTATTAGAAAGATTTGAGGAGCGTTTGGTCCCCAACTTGTCAGGAAGCTTCCCACCAAGTTTGAAGTCAGTCGCACGAATCCCCTCAGACTAGTTCATTGAAATGGCAGTGAAATCCAAGATGGCGGGCACCCCGTTGCCATGGCAACAGGTGTTCTATTGACTTGTTTGCTGGACTTGGGGTGTCACAGGTATGAATCCTATCAAGTTTGGTGCAGATCCCACGTATTTCTATGGAGATATGAGCAAACCGTGTTTGATGGCGAGAAGGCGGTTTTCCGTCGGTTGCCACGGTAACACGCTTTCTGCTATTAGAAAGATTTGAATAGCGTTTGGTCCCCAACTTGTCAGGAAGCTTCCCACCAAGTTTGGAGTCCGTCGCACGAATCCCCTCAGACTAGTTCGTTCAAATACGATGTGTGTAAAGTGCAAAAAATGGCAAAAAAATGGCCGTACACGCCAAGATGGCAGGCGCCCTGTTGCCATGGCGACAGGTGTTACTTTGAGTTTTTTGGTCAACTCGGGGTGGTGCACGTGTGTGCCGAGTTTCGTCTTCCTACGTTGAAGTAGACTTCCGGGGCCCCATTCATGTGGTGATTTTTGGTGACTGTAGGTGGCGCTGTTGAGCCAATTTTGCATTGATGTGTATGCGGACCTTATAATATCCGAGTTACGCCGGACGTGACGTCTGTGCCAAGTTTCACAACTTTTCATGGGTGTTTAGGGGGTCAAATTTGGGGTCAAAGCGCTTAGGAGAACGAGAATAATAAACATAGCAGAAACAATAGGGCCCCGCCATACTTTGTATGGCTCGGACCCTAATAATAATTAAAGCCGCAAGCGGCATCCATCGGGTCCGAGCGTCCTGGACCCCGCCACCCGATGTGGCCATGAGAACAGGTGGTGTAATGCGTTAAGGACCCAACGTGTATGAATCCTGTCAAGTTTGGTGCAGTTCCCATTTATTCCTGTGGAGATATGAGCAAACCGTGTTTCATGGCGAGAAGGCTTTTTCCGTCGGTTGCCACGGTTACACGCTTTCTCCTATTAGAAAGATTTGAATAGCGTTTGGTCCCCAACTTGTCAGGAAGGTTCCCAGCAAGTTTGGAGTCGGTTGCACGAATCTCCTCAGACTAGTTCGTTCAAAAGGCAGTTAAATCCAAGATGGCGGGCACGCCGTTGTCATGGCAACAGGTGTTCAATTGACTTCTTTGCTGCACTTGGGGTGTGACATGTAAGAATACTGTGAACTTTGGTGAAGATCCCATGTATTTCTATGGAGATATGAGCAAACCGTGTTTCATGGCGAGAAGGTCATTTTCCGTGGGTTGTCACGGTAACACGCTTTCTGCTATTACAAAGATTTGAATAGCGTTTGGTCCCCAACTTGTAAGGAGGCTTCCTATTAAGTTTGGAGTCAATCGCACGAATCCCCTCAGACTAGTTCGTTAAAATACGATGTGTGTAAAGTGCAAAAAATGGCCAAAACATGGCCGCACACGCCAAGATGGCGGGCACCCCGTTTCCATGGCAACAGGTGTTTCATTGACTTTTTTGCTGGACTCGGGGTGGTATACGTGTGTGCCGAGTTTCGTCTTCCTACGTCGAAGTAGACTTTTGGGACCCCATTCATTTGGGGATTTTTTTTGGTCTCTAGGTGGCGCTGTTGAGCCATTTTTGCATTGAAGTGTATGCGGACCATAGAATATCGAAATTTGCTCGGGGCTTGATGTGTGTGCCGAATTTCACAACTTTTCATGGGTGTTTAGGGGGTCAAATATGGCTTTTAGGCGCTTAGAAGGAGGAGAATAAACATTTGGAAAACAATAGGGCCCCGCCATACTTTGTATGGCTCGGACCCTAATTAAAGCCGCAAGCGGCATCCATCGGGTCCGAGCGGCCTGGACCCCGCCACCCGTGTCCTAAACCTTTTCCTAGCATGGTAGGTAACCTGGTAACATCATAGTTAACATGGTAAAACACCCAGCTGAAAATCAGAAATGTTGATATACTTAGTTAGCATTTTTTCCTAGCATGCTAATTTGCTAGCTAACATGCTATCTTGCCATGACAACAGGTGTTGTAATGCGTTAGGGACCCAACAAGTATGAATCCTGTCAAGTTTGGTACAGTTCCAATGTTTTCCTATGGAGATATAAGCAAACCGTGTTTCATGGCGAGAAGGCTTTTTGCCAAGGTTGCCACGGTTACACGCTTTCTCCTATTAGAAAGATTTGAGGAGCGTTTGGTCCCCAACTTGTCAGGAAGCTTCCCACCAAGTTTGGAGTCAGTCGCACGAATCCCCTCAGACTAGTTTGTTAAAATGGGAGTGAAATCCAAGATGGCGGGCAGTCCGTTGTCATGGCAACATGTGTTTGATTGACTTCTTTGCTGGACTTGGGGTGTCACAGGTATGAATACTGTGAACTTTGGTGCAGATCCCATGTATTTCTATGGAGATATGAGCAAACCGTGTTTCATGGCGAGGTCATTTTCCGTCGGTTGCCACGGTAACACACTTTCTGCTATTAGAAAGATTTGAATAGCGTTTGGTCCCCAACTTGTCAGGAAGCTTCCCACCAAGTTTGGAGTCAGTCGCACGAATCCCCTCAGACTAGTTCGTTGAAATGGCAGTGAAATCCAAGATGGCGAGCACGCCGTTGTCATAGCAACAGGTGTTCGATTGACTTCTTTGGTGGACTTGGGGAGTCACAGATATGAATCCTGTCAACTTTGGTGCAGATCCCATGTGTTCCTATGGAGATATAAGCAAACCGTGTTTCATGGCGAGAAGGCGTTTTCCGTCGGTTGCCATGGTAACACGCTTTCTCCTGTTAGAAAGATTTGAATAGCGTTTGGTCCCCAACTTGTCAAGAAGCTTCCCACCAAGTTTGG